>NC_052115.1:3588918-3594761 GCF_012273895.1 Zerene cesonia | reverse complement strand
AAGTAAATTTATTTGTTAATTATATTCCTTTCACTTTCACTTTGGATATAGCATATTAACAATAGATTTTTTTTTTTTCTTTTTTTTATATATGCATATTTTTATTTATTTATTTATTTATTTATTTTATAATAAAATATATTCATGTCTTAACCTATTTATGTATGCAATATTTATATATATACATATATATGTACGCATGTATCTGTCATCTCTCAAATCTCCGTTTTGTACGACGCCTACTCTCCTTACCTCGCAGCTTTTCCTTTGCTTTGTGGTTGTCTGGTAGAAATCGCTCAATAGCGATAAGACCGCCTTCTGTACCTCAACTTCTTGTGCTGTATTTTTTTTGTCAAAGTTCTTGTACAATAAAGAATTTTTATTATTATTATTATTATATTCGTTCATGGACAACTTTTTTGTTCCACTCCTTACAGCGAGTCTGTATATTGGAAAAAAACAAAATGGACCATTATTGTCTTAACAAATTCTCGTTCAGAATAACCTTTAGACAACGGAATTAGCGTCACGCGTAGATACACACAACACAATGTTTAATATCAGTGACGACAACGACGTCACCGTACGGCCTCAGAGATGTGATAACGAACTTAAGGCGTTTCGAAGAACAACTTTCTGTTTAGCGGAACTTTGGGGTGGCCCGGCAGCAGGAAAATATTAATATATTCTGCTTCCAAAATAATTGTCATTGATTTTTATTGTTTGGCAATTCATACTTATTTATAATGAATTTTTTCATCTTAAGATTCGAAATCAATTACGTTAACTTTTCTACTAGGGAATTGCAGTCCTATAATTTTCAATACATTTAATTAATTTTCTTAATTTTCTCAGAAAAAAATAAGGCAGTCTTTCATTTCGAAAAATTGTATATAAATCTGGCGGTCAATAGCATCTTCAGCGTTATTGTGAGGATCAGTTTCGAGGGGATAAAACAGGCAAAATAGTGTATCTATCTATTTCATTTCATCCATTACGTTTCCAACTACATTATGGAGAAAATGTGAGTATGAAAAAATATTAATACAATTTTATATTTAGGTATAAGTATCGAAGTCGAACAATAGAATTTTCCAATAATCTTAGAAACGTGTTATAAAATTACGGAATATTCTTCATTGATGGAAAATTCTACATTTTTCTCTCGATTCCATTTAATTTATTATAAATTATAATTTGAAGTTTCTATAGATACGTAGTTACGTCAATTGTGTACTATGACATGTCCACATTAGAAATAAATTTAAAACAGTTCATCGAATAGATACAGATTAGATACCTAACAACGCAATATCTATTAAATTGGAAGCTCAGCAATGTATCGCATGTTTTAGAATTTCTTAATATTTTATAGCAAAGATCGATCGCGTCCTTATATTTTGCAATACCTAATGAATACATTTAGTTAAAAAAACTAGATAGAATCACAGTAAGAAGAACATAGAGTTTAAAGTAGGTAAAAATCGTGTATAATGGAGCCGGTTACATACAAACATGTAAAATTAGGTGGCTCTAATAAAAGCAAGACAAAATAGGTCAGTTTTAGGGTCAAGTAGACGGACCATATATGATCGATTGTTATTGTGCTTATCTTTGTACTAGTTAAAAACTTACGTAGCTGAGGTTTCGAAAAGAACTGGACAATATCATGTAATTGTTGAAGCTGTTGTGTGAAAAAGATTTTGTACAGAGTTTAGTATATTATCTAAACGATTTACAATTTTTGAATTTTATGTACAATAAGTATTATTTGACATAATTAATGTTTTTCTTAATGAAAATAATGTATTATTTTTTCATATTGTCTTATTATCAGTAACTATTAAGTTGTGCTTTTTCGATTAAATTTTATTATAATTATATTTCAATAAAGTGTAATAGCGCTTTTTATGTTTTATGTCGTAATAACAATAATTCCGATTATAATCATAAAATATATGATACATATTCAAACACCAGTTTCTTTGAACACGGTAGGTAAACTTACGGACGAGGTTCTATATTAATTAGTTCTTTGAAACCCACGTCATGGCACTTCTTATAACCATGGCCCATTATTTTACGAATAAGGAAAATCCTAATCTCAAAAAACTGATAAACTTTTCAAGTACGAGTTATTGGAAATATGTATATTTGGCAATAATCATACGTGAACTTGATCATATCACATTGGGTAGAAGTTGCTTAGCGCATCGACAGTGCAAAATAAAGATGACTGCTAAATTTAATTGGTTGTTAGAAATTACTTGTCAGCACAGCAACGCTGCTTTGAGTGGTTGTCAGTGCATATTTATGTCAGCCAATGCTAGCACAGTAATTTCGTGGAAACAGTCAACGCCGAGACATTGGCGCCAAGACTCGGCGCCTCAGCGACCAATACACGACGCTCACTTTTTCTCAATATTAATCGTACATACCTTTAATAAGTGGTACCGAAGATAAGAAAATGTTATTGACTGTTTTGTCTCCAATTTACTTCCTGGTGGAGTTTAAACTGCGCACTAGCGCAGGCGTGAAACAAAAGCTGTATAGTCAACTAAAATTAATAAAATAAACATAATACTACTTATTTAATGAATAGTCTCGATATGTTTATAAATATGGCTGGTTAGTCGTTATATGTAGCCAATATTCAATATAACAGTTGAATATCTTCTCATAAAATTTATACATCTATCAGATAAAGAACATAAAAGACAAATCACGACATAACATAGGGGTGCCGAAAAGGGAAGAGGGAACGTCGATATCGGAACAAAGAGTAAAGGGTGCATTCACCTCGCGCCACCGCACCTAGCAGCGTAAAGTACCCTTCGCAAAACAAAGACTGCAATGAAACCAGGTTAAGCGTTAGGAGGATACTTTAGCATGAAAAATTTTATAATTACGGTATAAATGAAACTGTTCAATATTTACAACGTTCTTGGAAGCTATTAAAGAACATACCAATACGATGAACTCAATTGTATTTAATATGTACAGACCGTAAGTCGCCAATACATGAAATATGTGAATTTTTAAATATATTATATTATGTATTAATTTTGTACATAGCATTGAGGAAATGCACCATTATATAAAAACATAACTCACGAATAAAAAATTTTCAATTAATTGAATAAGGGGTATGCAATATAATTTTTTTTTTTGCTCGACTTAAAAATATATTCAAATACAAGTACCTAACTACTGTTTAAAGCTGACTATTGACGAGTCTTTAACCAATTTTGATTTCATAAAGGAGATGAAGCATGAATTTAACTCATAATAATATTGTATATAAAATCAATTGAGGTGACTGGTGTTAGCCATATGTACCTACAAATGAATCATTTATTACTACAAAGCCGATTGTGATTTTATAGAAAGAAGAAAATCGTATAAATTCACAAATTACAAGCATTCATATAAATAAGTGTCTGAGTTAACAATTACACTTCACTAGACTTGATCCACGCGTGCGAAGATCCAGATTAAAATTAAATTGTTCAAAACAAATATTAGTTTTTATGTTGCCTAATATCTAATATCTATATACTAAGTAAGTTTCATCAAAATTCTAGTTTAGTGTAGTTTAGTGAACTTTGGCTTCAGTTATATCTATGATGAACATTTAAGTAGGTAATCCGTAAAATGATTACGATGTTATAAAGAAATTTATTTATTTATTTGAATAATTATCCTGTTCAGTGAACGTGTTAAAGTAATTCGATACCGTTTGGGAAATTTTATACGACATTTTCACAAGCTAGGTTTTTCCTCTTATCAATTAACAGAAATACCTTATAAGTGTGCTGTAGCTATAGCATATTTAGTATGTATTGTAACATATGCATGTACCTACTATATCAGGATACCTACGGTTAATTTCGTCCGTTTTTTCGTTAAAACACGTCTTTCCTAGTCACAACCAGTTATAACTAAATGCCTTTGTTAAAACTATAATTAACTAATGTTTAAAATCTATACTAATATTATGAAGCTAAAGAGTTTGTTTGTTTGAACGCACTAAGCTCAGGAGCTACTGGTCCGATTTGATAAATTATTTCAGTGTTAGATAGCCCATTTATTGAGGAAGGCTATTAGGATATATATATGCACCACGGGCGTAGCCAGGGCGGAACGCTAGTTTAATATAATTACAACTAGTATTGTTGCCGAATCGCGTTTTCGCATTCGCGTTCGCGTTTTATTCCATGATTCTTTTTTATTTGGGTCCTTAAGTTGTGCATAAGGACAACTTTGAGTTAGATACGTCTCCACCTAGGAAAAACGTGTTCTAACGAAAAACGTGTTTTAAAGGTAACATGCCATATAAAATATCCCATCAATATGAAGCAGCTTCAAGCGGAAAGCAAACGCGTGTTTAATTTGCTACGCTATCAGCTGACGAATACATTTTTAAACATAAAATGCAATGAAAATTAATAACGGCATAATATGCAACTCAATTTGCCTGTCTTAATATTCTCGAAGTCCGTCAATCTGCTGATTACGGTTTAAGCGCGTTCTAGACGCGAACGTAGAAAGTTGCGTCGCGACTGGTCGGCGCCTGCGCATGTCCTGCGATCCGCATTTTCCAGCGCTTAAAACAACTAAAAAGTACAAAATGCACCTTAGCGATAAACAAAGTATATCGCAATGCCCTTAGGAGATAGATAGGAGAGAAAATAGACAATTATAGCACACATTGAAGCTATCTGCGCTAAGAATAAACGGCTAATGAATAGTTTGTTGCACCCGATCGACGCTGTTACATAAAACACGGATTGACCGCACGTTTAGCTTTTAATCTAAAAATAACATAAAAGTATCTATACTGAAATAATTCTAGTTTACCTTGCGATCTACGTATGTAGACCTAATCTTTATTAGTGTTTGTTACTTACATAATGAAAACCTACCTTTAACTGAATTTTATACGTTTTATATACCTAAGGGACCGATTCATAAAATGAAAATGCATGTGCTATAATATGATTCATCATACGCTAGATTCATGCAAGATTTTAATTTATGCATTGATAACAGAACTCATTAACCTAAATGAGGAAAAACGATGGAATTCAAATAACCCGTGATTGAAAACTACACATCATTGTCGGCGAGTCGTTTTATATAAATTATCTGATATTTCTAGTCTCTGATAATAGCTTTATAATTAGAGAAAGAAATGTTATCATAGATAATGTCGGTCCCGGACTTCCTTTGAAGAGTAACATTACTGGCGCCTATTTACGTTGCTAAATATATCTAGAAAAATTCTAAACATACATTTATTTATTTGCACTGATAGGAAGGTTTTGTTCATTATTTATGAAGTTGTCATAAATATCTGTGTATATGAAGACAAATTGAGATTTTGTTCATAAAACAAGTTTTGTAGTATACTTAATTGTATAGGCAGTTGAAAACAGGCAAATTAAATCAATTAATAAATACATGGTATGATATTATATTAGCAAACAAGACTCGAAAAGTGCAAAAAATTGTCCAAGAAGGCACTTATCAGATATAATTACAAAGAGAGCGTTAAAAAGAACCTACTGAGGTGATTATACGAATGACGAGCCTTAACCTACATTTCATAATGATTACAAAGGTATGTCACGGAGTAGCTGAACATTGTTTGGGTAATGAAGGTGTATAAACAATCACTAAGCGCGGAGTCGAGGTGGCGGGTCGATGAACGACCTAGCTCTACGGACCGCCATGGGACACCAGAGACGCGAATATGGTATCATACGTGACGTCGAAACACGTAATAAACGCGTAAGCTTTACTATTTCAATGTCATAGTTCATTTTTTGTTATCCTTATAG
>NC_052115.1:3587699-3588818 GCF_012273895.1 Zerene cesonia | reverse complement strand
TAGTACTAAACACATATTATGTTAAAGATTAGGCTATTCTAAAAGTAATTATTTTGTTATCAGTATAAAGTTTTACTACCACAACCTAAAATTAAACATTGCTAACAATCTACATTTACAAATTTGGCCGTACAAAAATTCCAATACATTCATCTTCATAATATACCTAACTATAAAAACTTAATTTATTATATTACTAATAAGTTCTATAGTAGGTCAGACAACTATAAAAAATAGCATAACATCTACTTTTATATCGAAGAAGACAAGAATCCATATTTATATTACAAAGTTTAGGAGTTTGGTGAACCGCAATTATCTCAGGAACTAGGTTGGAATTGATAAATTTATTTTATCTTGGATAGTCCAATCATCAAAGATAGCTTTAGGCTATATCATTTTTCGCTCTGTCCATAGGAGCGGAGTTACGAAAAATATTGATAATTATTCCTCTTAATAGAAGACGTAGTAGCGTAGGTCAGCTAGTCCTTTAATACAAATGTTTAATAATGATTTGTGTATATCCGAAGCAACATATTTTTTATGATTACAAGGGTAACCGAGAGGCGAGGCGTTGTTTGGCAAAAAGACGAGGCCCGAATCCCGTCTCGTGATCTAATTTTTACTGTTATTTAAAAATGTCTGAATATAATATAAAATACATATTTAGAAACTAAAGAATTTTTACAGATTTTAAACGCGATTTATAATAACTCTAAAGCACAGTAAAGTGTTCGAAACGTCAGAATAATTATATTTTTATGAAATTAAAAATCTAACGAATTTAAAATCCGTCGAAACCTTAAATTTCCTAATATTAAAAGTAGTTAATAATTAATCTCTTCATGTTATAAAAATATACATCGACAATATGAACGAGGTCCTGATTAACAATTTTTTTCCTTTTCTTTCTATTAGCTCAAAAACAGATAACAGATATATATTTTGGAAAACGATAGTAAAATAGTGGTAATTTAAGTGGTAAGTAAATTGAAGCGTTTAATTGTAAGATAATCGCATTTACTTGCTTTTATTGCAACATTTGTACCAATAAAAAGTTTAGTGTTTGATTATATGCTAATGATATTCCCGAGTCGTAAAATCTAGCTATAAAGACTT
>NC_052115.1:3584946-3587599 GCF_012273895.1 Zerene cesonia | reverse complement strand
TCGGCTAACATCTATTTTTCATACCACTAAACGATAAGAGTAAGGCAGAACAGCGTTTGCCGGGTGCAGCTAGTATCAATATACATACATAATATTTCATTCGATATTGTTATCAGAATACAGACAGAGTAATTGTTAGTGACCCAACCTGGTTTCGCACGTGTTTATGGTTTATTGAATGTACAATATTGAAAACGAGAGTTTTTTATGAGATTCATAAAATGTAAACAAATACATATTTATAATGATTCAGTTTTTTCAAGTATTTGTCATATCATGATGAATTTGTTCCATTGAACTTTATTGAGATTCATAAATCATCACTTAAAATTGGAAAGGCAAAGACGTGATTTTTGCAGTATATTTTTTATTGTCATTAAATAAAATTCACAAATTGATTTAGCTATACTACCTTTTTAGGTCAATGCAATGTTGTAATTAAGTCATGAATTACCTAAATCTTCCAGAAGGATTTTCATATAATAGAAAAGAGAAACCCAGAGATTTCACATTAAACAGAAGATATTAATTATTCTTAATTTATTCAAATAATGTAAATAATTTTATCTTCTTATATATAAAATTCTCGTGTCACAATGTTAGTCTCTATACTCCTCCGAAACGCCTTGACCGATTCCTCTGAAATTTGGTAAGCATATTGGGTAGGTCTGAGAATCGGCCAACATCTATTTTTTATCCCGATATTATTTTATTGAAAAAATATAACAGTTCAGAGAACCTAATATAGTATTAATAAATATATCTATGTTATCTATTAAAACCGCAGGACAGGTCACTGGCATCATTATCCCAACTAATATTATAAATGCAAAAGTAATTCTGTTTGTTACGCTTTCACGTCTAAACCACTGAACCCATTTTAGTGAAATTTGGTATGAATATAGAACTGAACTTGGAAAAGGGTTGAAATAGGGGATTAAAGTTTGTTACTGTCAAACCGATTTTGATGATATTTGGAAATATTATAGGCTACTCCGTACCATGTCGCGCGATATAACCGAATTCCTCGCGGGCGGAGCCGCAGGCGGAAAGCTAGCTATTAATAAAATTGATTTTTTTAACATCATATTTAAAAAAACATCTACCTAGTTTCTTATCAGCTCTTTTCTGTAGATACTACTTTCTGAACCGGTGGTCAATGTTATAATATATTCGACAATTCAAAAGTGTTTCTATAAGAAGTCTATCTAAATCTTGTCTTTAAGGGTCAAAATTTATTCTGGGTGTAACGGCTAGTATTCCATAATTCAAGTGCACCATAAGTATATTGTGTGAAAGCTCACCATTGGACTCATAGTCTCCTGCTTTCACTTTCACTGCTGATCCAGAAACTTTGTTCATCCAGCGATGCGGCTATGACACGATCAGCGTGTCTCCCGCACCGGCGGCAATCTTGCCGTACCGCTTTTGTCGCTAGTGCGGGAGCCCACGCTGCGCGTGTGCATAGAATCGAGCCAGCTGTGCGGGCGGACACACCGTGTGTGTTCTATAATTTTTTTTTTAATTATTCTATTTCTGATATCGCGATTTATTTTTAAAGAAATTACAGTAGTCTTTATTTTTCTGCACACATATTTGTATTTTTTTCAAATGCTTTATATGTTATAATAAACAATGAGCTGAAAATTTACTAATAACGACCTCTCCTTAAACTTTTTAGAGTATTATACATTTAGAAATTAAAAACTTTTTAACGTATTTTAAACGCGATTTATTCATTATATTATTAGCCCGACGTTTCGAACACTTTACGTCGGGTTAATAATGTAATGAATGATTCGCGTTCAAAATCCGTTAAAAAGTTTGAATTTCTAAATGTATAATACTCGTGTAAAATAAAACACAAGAAAATACTAGGACTTGATTTGTTAACACTCGTACATAAAGATATTCTTCCTTATAGAATATAGATTAGCAATAAAAGTTTCATGCTGAACGCGCTTCAGATATTCTGCTTCGGAGTGTTAATATAACAGCGTAACAATTTATCGTCAACCAATGATATTAGAGAGGTTATTTTGTACATAAAACGTTGTCCAACGTAATTTTTTTTTATTATTTGTACAAAATATTTTCTTTTTCGTTTTATTAAAATTACATCCTAACTATCTAAACAAAGAAAATAATAAAAATGGAAGAAATCATAAAAAATATATTTTATGATAAAAATGTGTTGCCCGCACGCACTGGCGGCTTAGAAAATAAAACACGCACAGCGTGTTTTACGCACGAGAGACGCGATTTATCGCGGATGCCGGCTTCCACACGCTAGGCGTGTAAAGCCGCATCCTTGGTTCCAAGCATTTTTACACAACAGGTGTGTTTCAGCAGCCAACGTGTTAAAGCGTCCCCGACCGCCGCGTCCAGCGCGCCCCCTGCCCCGGCCCCCGCGTCCTCTCCTTTCACCAAACCCATTGCCACCTTTGTCGAAATCTTTAAAACCAATATTTTTCTTATGAAATTTTAATTAGTAATAGCAATAGACAATTATTTTAATAAAAAAAAAAAACATTTAAATTTAAATTGCCAGAACTAGACCAAATTTAAATCATATAAGGTAATAAACAAAAAAGAAAGTCAAATTGAGAATCACCTCTATTTTTTGAAGTCAGTAAATATGCTACTAATACAA
>NC_052115.1:3583485-3584936 GCF_012273895.1 Zerene cesonia | reverse complement strand
AAATATGCTACTAATACAACTAAACAAAAAAAAAACAATCAATTTATAAGGATTAACACAAATTTAGGACTCAATTCTTGTATATATTTTTATTTTCTTCTTGTATATATTTATAACTGAATATATTTTTATTTTCTATCACTCATGGCAAAATACTGAATTTAATTGAGGTGGTATTAGAAGTGAAGAAGTGGTGGTGTTATTCTACCAACAACAATCTCAACAATTAAATTTAGTCAGAAAAACCAAGTCTTGTATTATAATAATAAAATAATAAGCAAATTTTAACTTAAAATAGACTGTAATATACATCATTTAGAACAACACAAAGGTTAAAATTACCAAAATCTGGTCCTGCTCTGGGTCCAGGCTGAATTAGATTAGACCGCCTTATAAAAAATACTAATTTTTACGACATATCTCTTTATGCAACTGAATGTAGTTCAATGGAACTGATATTTTGAGAGAATTTCATATGTTAGAACAACCACCTGTATTGTAAACATTTGGACAGATAACCCCACGGTAACACTATCCACATATGGCACACTCAATACATTAGGTTCGCCAATGTAAAGAAAAGAGTGCTGACTTTAGGTTCTCCTAAATTATTGCAAAAAATTGTTCTTTTTAATGAACTATTTCATATTGGGGTTGTTATGACACATTAATTAGAATTCAGTGTGAACTACAAAATGCATACGCACAACAAGTGTTCCAAACAGACTAAAATTACAGATTATATTGATGTAGAAAAATTGTCTTAATATATGTTTAATGTGAGTTAAATAAAACATATGTTGTTTTATTAAATTACTTTGCTGTTTTATGTAAAAAGGGATTACATATGAATATGTATATTAATCATAGTAGGTATTAAGGATTTAATAACAACATCATTGGCTGTTAGGACAATCGGCTTTTACAACCAATTACGAGTAGTGCTTTGGATGTCATTATAACAGATTTTGACTGTATGTACATAAACAATTAAATGATAATAAATTTGAAATCATAATCATATGTCTTAATAATAAAGAATTTGAAGTGATAATTTTTTATTTAATGTAGGTTGTATATTGTCATTGAATTTACCATTTCCTTCATCTTCTATAAATGATGTAAAACCTCTTCCCTGTGACAAGCTATGACCTTCATCAACATCATTATATGACTTTGTGTACTGCAGTGTTGGTGGGGTTGGCACAACCTAGTAAAATATAGAAATCAATGTGTAAACATTATATATCCCATTTCAAATTTATCAAGCTACTTTGTAACTTGAGGCTAAGAATTAAACTACATTTAGTTTAATTTAAACACACATATAGTTAAATAAATGTATACTTACAACATCACAAGAATCGTCCCATTCATCATCCATTATCTGAAACTGAGAAAATTCACTGATAGTTAAAATTGTGAGTAGGTAGGTCCTCTATGCACATACA
>NC_052115.1:3582215-3583385 GCF_012273895.1 Zerene cesonia | reverse complement strand
CATCATCCATTATCTGAAACTGAGAAAATTCACTGATAGTTAAAATTGTGAGTAGGTAGGTCCTCTATGCACATACAACTTTTACTCTACCCAAAAATTTGTAAAGAATTGTAATAATTAGCTTAACACAATTAAGGTTAAAAGCAGTATTTTCATGGATTAGAATAATCATAAAATTAATAGATTATTGAATTTGAGATCAGATTTCCAAAAGGTTTTATGGTAGATGCCGGCTTTGGAAATTAAAAGACGTCCGGCAGAAAAAATCATTTTAGATATTCACTATCCAAACAGTCATACCGTAACTTTGTCAATTCCTTGCTTTAAATTCGAAATAATGTACCCAAAACTAAATAAAACTTCAAAGATTTACTGAGAAAAGGAGAATGGCGACGATAAATATAATCACTGCAATTTGGCAGTTGGCGCGAGCGTTACAAATGCAAAATATTATTATTTGTGAACAAAGAGTTAAGACATGTCACTTTGTTATTGTTTTTTATGTAAACAATAATCGTGTCCAATACAAGTCTTTTTGATACGTATCCGTATCCGTATTCTTTATTTATTTAATATTATTTCCAATGTTATCATAAAAAGTTAGTTCAGTATCGATCATACCTGCTTATAATATTATATATTATATCATATTTCGAATGGTCTGTAATATAGCAGAATATTCTGATGTTATCAAATTAAGACTACAAGTTAAGACGACTAATCAGTTCTGTTTATTTTTATAAATAATAATTAAATAACAATTTCAATAAGTGTACAAAAATTGGTCTCTTAAAATATCGATTTATCGATTTAGTCGTTTTTTATAGGTTTTTAATTACAACCCTAAACAAACATAGGGGCAACTGGCAACTGGCAGTGCCACTGCTTAAAATAATTTTTATTTGGAGAAATCTCATGCCATTTTGAAGTGAAACAACTGTCTTCACCACCATCATCATTTCAACAATAACACAAACTATTATACCTAAGCAGTAACAGTAAGCGTAGCAACAAGAACAAATTGTAGCAGATTGACATGTACTAACAATTGTTTAATAAAATAAAATTAAAAATTGAACAATTGTTAGTTATTTAAAACGTAAAATATTTCTAATGTTGGTATGATAATAACTTATGTAATAACTTAAGACAGAAGTTCCTTTAAGTAGA
>NC_052115.1:3581890-3582167 GCF_012273895.1 Zerene cesonia | reverse complement strand
ATGTTTTTGATGGCATTATACATTTAAACCTTCCGCTTGGATCAATCGTATTTATTAAAACCTCATCAAAATCCGTTGCGTAGTTTTAAAGTATACGTAGGGACAGAGGGACGGAGAAAGTGACTTTTATACTATGTAGTGATATAGATTAGAAAACAAACTAGAAAAGTCTGATAGATATATAAGCGAAAAACTTGCTTGTAAATGAAGGGAATTCCTTCAAAGCAAATTGTAAATCAACACAAGAGCTTTGTGCTATTGTTGAGAAACTGCACTC
>NC_052115.1:3574804-3581790 GCF_012273895.1 Zerene cesonia | reverse complement strand
GGATAACAAAAAATGAACTATGACATTGAAATAGTAAAGCTTACGCGTTTATTACGTGTTTCGACGTCACGTATGATACCATATTCGCGTCTCTGGTGTCCCATGGCGGTCCGTAGAGCTAGGTCGTTCATCGACCCGCCACCTCGACTCCGCGCTTAGTGATTGTTTATACACCTTCATTACCCAAACAATGTTCAGCTACTCCGTGACATACCTTTGTAATCATTATGAAATGTAGGTTAAGGCTCTTCATTCGTATAATCACCTCAGTAGGTTCTTTTTAACGCTCTCTTTGTAATTATATCTGATAAGTGCCTTCTTGGACAAATCTTTTGCACTTTTCGAGTCTTGTTTGCTAATATAATATCATACCATGTATTTATTAATTGATTTAATTTGCCTGTTTTCAACTGCCTATAGAATTAAGTATACTACAAAACTTGTTTTATGAACAAAATCTCAATTTGTCTTCATATACACAGATATTTATGACAACTTCATAAATAATGAACAAAACCTTCCTATCAGTGCAAATAAATAAATGTATGTTTAGAATTTTTCTAGATATATTTAGCAACGTAAATAGGCGCCAGTAATGTTACTCTTCAAAGGAAGTCCGGGACCGACATTATCTATGATAACATTTCTTTCTCTAATTATAAAGCTATTATCAGAGACTAGAAATATCAGATAATTTATATAAAACGACTCGCCGACAATGATGTGTAGTTTTCAATCACGAGTTATTTGAATTCCATCGTTTTTCCTCATTTAGGTTAATGAGTTCTGTTATCAATGCATAAATTAAAATCTTGCATGAATCTAGCGTATGATGAATCATATTATAGCACATGCATTTTCATTTTATGAATCGGTCCCTTAGGTATATAAAACGTATAAAATTCAGTTAAAGGTAGGTTTTCATTATGTAAGTAACAAACACTAATAAAAATTAGGTCTACATACGTAGATCGCAAGGTAAACTAGAATTATTTCAGTATAGATACTTTTATGTTATTTTTAGATTAAAAGCTAAACGTGCGGTCAATCCGTGTTTTATGTAACAGCGTCGATCGGGTGCAACAAACTATTCATTAGCCGTTTATTCTTAGCGCAGATAGCTTCAATGTGTGCTATAATTGTCTATTTTCTCTCCTATCTATCTCCTAAGGGCATTGCGATATACTTTGTTTATCGCTAAGGTGCATTTTGTACTTTTTAGTTGTTTTAAGCGCTGGAAAATGCGGATCGCAGGACATGCGCAGGCGCCGACCAGTCGCGACGCAACTTTCTACGTTCGCGTCTAGAACGCGCTTAAACCGTAATCAGCAGATTGACGGACTTCGAGAATATTAAGACAGGCAAATTGAGTTGCATATTATGCCGTTATTAATTTTCTTTGCATTTTATGTTTAAAAATGTATTCGTCAGCTGATAGCGTAGCAAATTAAACACGCGTTTGCTTTCCGCTTGAAGCTGCTTCATATTGATGGGATATTTTATATGGCATGTTACCTTTAAAACACGTTTTTCGTTAGAACACGTTTTTCCTAGGTGGGGACGTATCTAACTCAAAGTTGTCCTTATGCACAACTTAAGGACCCAAATAAAAAAGAATCATGGAATAAAACGCGAACGCGAATGCGAAAACGCGATTCGGCAACAATACTAGTTGTAATTATATTAAACTAGCGTTCCGCCCTGGCTACGCCCGTGGTGCATATATATATCCTTATAGCCTTCATCAATAAATGGGCTATCTAACACTGAAATAATTTATCAAATCGGACCAGTAGCTCCTGAGCTTAGTGCGTTCAAACAAACAAACTCTTCAGCTTCATAATATTAGTATAGATTTTAAACATTAGTTAATTATAGTTTAAACAAAGGCATTTAGTTATAACTGGTTGTGACTAGGGAAGACGTGTTTTAACGAAAAAACGGACGAAATTTAACCGTAGGTATCCTGATATAGTTGGTACATGCATATGTTACAATACATACATACTAAATGTACTATAGCTACAGCACACTTATAAGGTATTTCTGTTAATTGATAAGAGGAAAAACCTAGCTTGTGAAAATGTCGTATAAAATTTCCCAAACGGTATCGAATTACTTTAACACGTTCACTGAACAGGATAATTATTCAAATAAATAAATAAATAAATTTCTTTATAACATCGTAATAATTTTACGGATTACCTACTTAAATGTTCATCATAGATATAACTGAAGCCAAAGTTCACTAAACTACACTAAACTAGAATTTTGATGAAACTTACTTAGTATATAGATATTAGGCAACATAAAAACTAATATTTGTTTTGAACAATTTAATTTTAATCTGGATCTTCGCACGCGCGAATCAAGTCTTGTGAAGTGTAATTGTTAACTCAGACACTTATTTATATGCTTTATTATTTATTTATGAATGCTTGTAATTTGTGAATTAATACGATTTTCTTCTTTCTTTAAAATCACAATCGGCTTTGTAGTAATAAATGATTCATTAGTAGGTACATATGGCTAACACCAGTCACCTCAATTGATTTTATATACAATATTATTATGAGTTAAATTCATGCTTCATCTCCTTTATGAAATCAAAATTGTTTAAAGACTCGTCAATAGTCAGCTTTAAACAGTAGTTAGGTACGTGTATTTGAATATATTTTTAAGTCAAGTCAAAAAAAATATTATATTGCATACACCTTATTCAATTTATTGAAAATTTTAGTTATTCGTGAGTTATGTTTTTTATATAATGCTGCATTGACTCAATACTATATATATATATATATATATATATATATATATTAATACATAATATAATATCTTTTAAATTCACACATTTTATGTATTGGCGACTTACGGTCTGTACATATTAAATACAATTGAGTTCATCGTATTGGTATGTTCTTTAATAGCTTCCAAGAACGTTGTAAATATTGAACAGTTTCGTTTATACCGTAATTATAAAATTTTTCATGCTAAAGTATCCTCCTAACGCTTAACCTGGTTTCATTGCAGTCTTTGTTTTGCGAAGGGTACTTTACGCTGCTAGGTGCGGTGGCGCGAGGTGAATGCACCCTTTACTCTTTGTTCCGATATCGACGTTCCCTCTTCCCTTTTCGGCACCCCTATGTTATGTCGTGATTTGTCTTTTATGTTCTTTATCTGATAGATGTATAAATTTTATGAGAAGATATTGTTATATTGAAAACTGGCTACATATAACGACTAACCAGCCATACTTATAAACATATCAAGACTATCTATTAAATAAGTAGTATTATGTTTTTTATTAATTTTTTGTTAATTTTAGTTGACTATACAGCTTTTGTTTCACGCCAGCGCTAGTATGCAATTTAAGCTCCACCAGGAAGTAAATTGGAGACAAAACAATCAATAACATTTTCTTATCTTCGGTACCACTTATTAAAGGTATGTACGATTAATATTGAGAAAAAGTGAGCGTCGTGTATTGGTCGCTGAGGCGCCGAGTCTTGGCGCCAATGTCTCGGCGTTGACTGTTTCCACGAAATTACTGTGCTAGCATTGGCTGACATAAATATGCACTGACAACCACTCAAAGCATCGTTGCTGTGCTGACAAGTAATTTCTAACAACCAATTAAATTTAGCAGTCATCTTTATTTTGCACTGTCGATGCGCTAAGCAACTTCTACCCAATGTGATATGACCAAGTTCACGTATGATTATTGCCAAATATACATATTTCCAATAACTCGTACTTGAGAAGTTTATCAGTCTTTTGAGATTAGGATTTTCCTTATTAGTAAAATAATGGTCCATGGTTATAAGAAGTGACATGACGTGGGTTTCAAAGAACTAATTAAAATAGAACCTCGTCCGTAAGTTTACCTACCGTGTTCAAAGAAACTGGTGTTTGAATATGTATCATATATTTTATTATTATAATCGGAATTATTATTATTACGACATAAAACACAAAAAGTGCTATTACACTTTATTTAGATATAATTATAATGAAATTTAATCGAAAAAGCACAACTTAATAGTTACTGATAATAAGACAATATGAAAAAATAATGCATTATTTTCATTAAGAAAAACATTAATTATGTCCAATAATACTTATTGTACATAAAATTCAAAAATTGTAAATCGTTTAGATAATATGCTAAACTCTGTACAAAATCTTTTTCACACAACAGCTTCAACAATTACATGATATTGTCCAGTTCTTTTCGAAACCTCAGCTACATAAGTTTTCAACTAGTACAAAGATAAGCACAATAACAATCGATCATATATGGTCCGTCTACTTGACCCTAAAACTGACCTATTTTGTCGTGCTTTTATTAGAGCCACCTAATTTTACATGTTTTTATGTAACCGGCTCCATTAGACACGATTTTTACCTACTTTAAACTCTATGTTCTTCTTACTGTGATTCTATCTAGTTTTTTTAACTAAATGTATTCATTAGGTATTGCAAAATATAACAACGCGATCGATCTTTGCTATAAAATATAAAGTAATTCTTAAAACATGCGATACATTGCTGAGCTTCCAATTTAATAGATGGAATAATTGCGTAGTTAGATATCTAATCTGTATCTATTCGATGAACTGTTTTAAATTTATTTCTAATGTGGACATGTCATAGTACACAATTGACGTAACTACGTATCTATAGAAACTTCAAATTATAATTTATAATAAATTAAATGGAATCGAGAGAAAAATGTAGAATTTTCCATCAATGAAGAATATTCCGTAATTTTATAACACGTTTCTAAGATTATTGGAAAATTCTATTGTTCGACTTCGATACTTATACCTAAATATAAAATTGTATTAAAAAATTTTCATACTCACATTTTCTCCATAATGGAGTTAGAAACGTAATGGATGAAATGAAATAGATAGGTGCACTATGTTGCCTGTTTTATCCCCTCGAAACTGTTCCTCACAATAACGCTGAAGTTGCTATTGACCGCCAGATTTATATACAATTTTCCGAAATGAAAGACTGCCTTATTTTTTTTCTGGTTTTACCAGAAAATTAAGAAAATTAATTAAATGTATTGAAAATTATAGGACTGCAATTCCCTAGTAGAAAAGTTAACGTAATTGATTTCGAATCGGAAGACGAAAAAAGACATTATAAAAAAGTATGAATTGCCAAACAATAAAAATCAATTATTTTGGAAGCAGAATATATTAATATTTTCCTGCTGCCGGGCCACCCCAAAGTTCCGCTAAACAGAAAGTTGTTCTTCGAAACGCCTGTAAGTTCGTTATCACATCTCTGAGGCCGTACGGTGACGTCGTTGTCGTCACTGATATTAAACATTGTGTTGTGTGTGTCTACGCGTGACGCTAATTCCGTTGTCTAAAGGTTATTCTGAACGAGAATTTGTTAAGACAATAATGGTCCATTTTATTTTTTCCAATATACAGACTCGCTGTAAGGAGTGGAACAAAAAAGTTGTCCATGAACGAATATTAATTACACAAACGTGTCTATTAAATAAATCTTTTTTTAAACCTGGTTTCACCCGACCTACTATATTTATTTTACATATTCTTGTATAACAACTCCTAAAAAGTAATTCGTACACCTTAAATGACCATACCTTAACAAAATCTATTATATGGGTAAACTGATACCCAATTTTTAGGTATTATAATCACAAAATGACGTGAATATGATAGATTTGTACACTCCAAAATAAGTAAATAAAGGTATAGTATATAAATGTTTTAAGTCAGGTTATTGCATTGCTCACGATGTATCTTATTGATAGATAACAATTATTTATTTGTCATATTTAAGTACGTTTAATTTTGAATTGTATAATTTACTTATCATATAACTAGAATGATTGTTTTATTTATAAAAAAATACGCGGATCAAACTTTGAAGTAAATTATCTAACACTTATTAGCTGTTACAACATCCTAAAATTTATCTTATGTACAGCAAAATGGATACGCATTTAGATAATCACTAAAATTTTAGTGAAATATGATTCATTAAATGATACATGTACTGCATTTAACTCTCGATCATAATAGTTGAATGTTCCTATAAAGTTCATTAAGTGTTCGGATAATTAGTATCTGATTTATTTGTGCCAGTTACGAGTTGTGCATCCTAAGGTGCCCCGGCGCCAATCCTAACTGTTGAATGGCATTCGTGCATAAAGTTAGGTCTTATTTCTACACTTCGTAGGTCTCGTTATTCCGTTCTTAATTGCTGTTAAAGCTAATTGAAGTGGATACTCAGATACCTGCATTTAAACCAACAGTTTTCTGGTTAGATATTATCGTCAAGCATTCTTTGCACTTATAAACATTTTTATTGTGAACAAAGCATTATAAATATTATTTCTGAAGGCAAAAGTAATTGCAATGTTAATTATTGACTGGGCATTGTCATTACTGATAGGTTAAAGAAAGAGGTGCATAAATTTATTGAATTGCGCTTTCATCTCGACAGCGACTTGATGGACTGCCCTGACACCAATAGGGCCTACACAAAGAAACCTAACTGTTTGTGACGGGATGACCTAACTTGGACCGAGATATCTTATTATCCACACCTCTTAAGCTTGTTATAAATATTTTCTAAGTAAAATTGCAAGTTATACCTATGACTGTATTAGAAGTGTAACTTATTTTATTTACATAGTAGTGCGTAGAATACAAAATCCTATTAATCGTTCAGTAGCAATAAACGACGTCCGCGGTTGACGATTGTTTTACTAATTTTGCTTTGTGGTTGTTACGTCTGTAATGCAGATCATGAATTGGTGTACTTGCATATTTTATGCAAATATAGAAAATTTGTGCATAACGTAACATAGCAACACTTCTGTTGTATTTTTAACTCTGCGCGTATTTACATTGTTTAAAACATTGAAGTCCTACTTTCTAGTACTTAATTTTTATTTTCTGTTCCTAACGTCTATATTAATATACAAGTATGTT
>NC_052115.1:3566493-3574704 GCF_012273895.1 Zerene cesonia | reverse complement strand
TTCAGCCGTTTCGGAGGAGTATAGTATAACAAAAATTATATTGTTACTCTATCGTTGCTGAAAAATATGTATAGCTTCAAAAACAATAAACATTAAAAGGTATGAGGCTCATATCTCACTCATTTCTTTTGAGCTATTAAAAAATCGACTTTTTAATTTCAGAAGAGATTGTTATCAAGTCACTAGACTACTCTTTTCATTTCCGTATGAAATATACGAAACACAAATCGAAGTTATATTCACGCTCGGTAATAAAAACATTGCAATACATATTTAAATTACAGCATGGCAAGCGTATAACATTTGAATATATCAAAAGTTTGCAGTTTTACTATTTGAAATGAACGAAATTGGCTCCGTATGCAGCCCTTTGAACTTAATATTCGTATAATGGTTGATTCTGATCACAACGATGATCTTACTGTTACCTATCTTTGCCAAATTACACACATTGCAATGAATTTTGGTCATACTTTCAAACTTTTTACAATATAATATATAAAAATATTTAAAATTTAAACTGATGGTCGATATAATTTTTTATCTGTTTCTTTATTGTTACAGTTTACATGTTTGCTATAGTTTATATGTCATTTGATACCTACAATACATTTAATATTTTGAGCTGTGTAGTTTATAACATTTGCGCTTTAAGATCACTTGAAGGTAAAATATATCTAAATATTATTTATGTAAAAAACCAAACCTAACTAAATATATATATATGTTTGTATTTCTGTGTGACAGATAATATCCGGATTCGCGAAACATATTCCAAAAGTATTTTTCCATTTGAAAGATACATTATTTCGGAAGGATGTAAAAATATGAAACATTATTTCGTTACCTGTGCCATAACGTATTTGATGATATCCAGTGAATAATTTTAGAAAAATTCTGATCTTGTTCCTGTTCTTCCATCGATTTAAATGATCATGTTGTTTTCAATAGTAGATGTGCATGCATGTATGCATGTTATTTATATATACCTAATTGTGTTTTTTAGTTTTTTTCTTTTCATAAATAGGTTTGCTATTATTGATCAATGTAACATAAGTACCATTAATTTTAAAATAGATTCGAAACGCAAGGATAATAAACACGAAAAGCATAATCTTTGCAATTTCCTCATAAGGAAAAGTTTAGTTTAGCGCCCTGAGGCTGGTCAAAAACAATTTTTGCAAGGCCCCGAAATTCCTACAACTGGAATAATTCTTTGTAAATCCAAATCCTTTTCTTTTTGTAATATTATAAGAACTTAATATGTATTTTTTTCTGTGTTTAGCTATTCTTTTGGAATGTTGCCATAATATTAATTTAATATAAGTATAATGTGGTAATAATATTTTATTATGGAGTTTTTTTTTAAAACGTTATTTATTGTTTTATATTATTTCTCTTTATGTTTCTAACACATTGTAGGTATTTGGAAATAAGTTCAAATTATAATGAGCAGCATCATAAAATCGATGAATATATTTTCATTCGTTTATTAGTCTCTATTAGTATTCTACTTAATACATGGAGTTATAAAAATATAAGATATATTAAGTAAAGTTTTACTACGGTTTAAAGTTTCGTTTTAAATTTAAGCTATCACTGCGCTGCGAGGTCATGAACGTTTTATGTAAGTTAAGAGTAAAAGAGCAAAGTTTTTCAGATTTCACGTCTTGTCTTTATATCTTCTGTCTGTTAAAAACTATTGAAAAATATTTTCACGTTTTGCATATTGTATAACATAAGGAATATTGCATATTTGCTTCGCGACGAATACATAAAAAGTTAATCGCTCTGCCGAAATTCATTTGTTTCTATTTTGCAGGTGAACAAACTTTTTTATTGCAAAAAGTTACCATTGATAGAATCGAAAAACGATAAAAATGTATGCTGAATAAATTCATTACAATTCGTATTAGCATTGTATCGTTCTATATTTAAAATCATATACACACAAATTTATCATTACTAACACTCAACACTAAAAATAAAAAAGTGGATGCAATAAGCAGGCGTCTGTACGTGTTGAAATTAATCCTAGATCAAAAGTTGCTGGTGTCCGGTCTGAGCGGCCAGCCTCTATTTACATTTTGGTCTGCACCCTCATAAAAGTGCGTCTTTTTGTACTCACCACGTACTAATTTAGATTGCGTTTTGTGAAGGAAAAGTAATGCGAAGCGTCTGCCTTTGAAATAAAATTTAACGCTCAAATATGTGGACATGTGTGCAGTAAACGTTTGAGATTGCGCGGCTAAATTTTACTGATGTTTCAATAAAATTTAAGAGATTTACGACTCTTTTCTTTCTTATGTTTTCTTCTCATTTGTATGAAACTTTTGCTGTGATTCTTTATTGAAATTTTACATAATTTATCCTATAAACTCAACAGGCGCAGACAAAGAGTTGATAACGTTGTGTGTGCCTATAGAGTCATAAGACTTGTTTTTCCTAATATCAAACAGAACCTCGTAATGAACGGATTCAGATAATTTTTCAATTATCTAATACCATCGTTGTATCAATGAGTAGTTCTTAATACTTTAATGAACATAAAATACGATTTGGTAAAAATATTATCGATTTTATTCCGATATATTTTTATATCGTATCGTCTACTTAATTTATTTTTGTAAATTCCCCTTAAAATATTTCAAATATGTGATCGCCTAGGGGCATCAATTGGAATACTATTGAAGTACTGAAATTATCCCTAAATTTTCAATACAAATAAAGGCATAAAATGCGCAGAGATAGTAAATAAAAAGTGGCCAAGCATATTTAATCGCTGGGCTGAGGTCAACTCCCAGACAATGCAAATATTTCTCTTCAAACATCACAAGCTCATTCCAGTGCCTATATCTTATTACTCATAAATGACAATGTCTCGTGATATACATACATATAAATTCCGTAATTTATTATTAAAGAACACGTCGTTAATTACACAAATATACTAAGTATATCAATAAAGCGCTAAAATATTGATTTTAATACATTATCTGCTTATTACTAATCTCTGAAATTAACGTTCTGATTATAAAAAATGTTTTCGTATTAGCAAGTAGCAAGCCTGTTATACAAAAAACTGTTCTAAGGTTACTGAAAATTAATAAAGAATAACCATTCTAATATTATGATACCGTATTTTGACACATAATTTCCCGGTTATATATTGAAAAAAAAAGGAAACGCGGATAAGGTTTTTACTATAAGTATTTTTCAAATGGTTGGAATTTAATCTTGGTAAGCTATTCATATGAAAGTTGATTTTAAACAGAAAAAGCAGTAAATAAACGTTTAATTTATTCATATTATATTTACATATCCATTATCGAACTAGGTAAAACAATTTCTCACTAGCATACCTATTACATTATGCATGCCAAGTGCCAACCTATAAACACCAACCCGTGTGAGTAGTTTATGGGTCAATATAAAACTGAAAAATGCAAATACAAAAGACGTTTTTCTTATTTTAGATTTATACAAATTGTATCACGCACAAGTACTAAGTAAAAATTAATGGGCGAGCTCAGTAATTCCATAACTGTAATGTTCGCGCTATTTTCCCTTGTAATTTAGGAGTATATTTATAATTTATACTGGCATTTGCCTTGACGTCTTGCCATTTCGTTATAGTACACTGTTAATGTAAAGGGTTCAACACCTTATTATTATACGAAGCTTGAACTCGAAACTGAATTTTAAGTCTTATGTTAGGCTAAGTGTCATGATATTATTTTTATCGAAGTGTTATATTTTATCGAAATCGATGAAGAATTCTTTTTGTTTTAAAATTGACATTGAATCACTATTTTTGGAAGAAGGTTAGAATTGCGCAAGCGAAAATTATACAAACGTTATATTCAGGCAATACTGTAAAATAAATATGGTTAAGTATGAAGGAAGTAATATCATCCCACTGCAGAGATTAACGTAAAGCATTCAATGTTTTCTGGAGCGGTTTGCCAAGAAGCCGAATTTTGACTGAACCTTCTTTACTTCCTTTTATATATGTAAGATTGTGAGACAATCTTACAATTTACACCAACATATAAAATAAATAAATATTTTTGTATGTACGTCTTTATATATGTATGTCGCAATGTAACAGCTTTATTATTAATACCATAAACATGATTTATCTCTTCTGGTATGTACTTTCAAGAAAAGTTTGTATGAGCAAATCAAAAATTGTATTTTTTCATTACATTCAATGCTTCATGCACCTTTCATAGTGCAGATAAAAAAATAACTTTCAAATATTGTAATAAGAAATCGTAAAATACGAAATAAAATTGAATAACGTACGAAATTCTTAAACAATTCCAATTGAATAATTTAATAAAATTCTACGTTTCTTTTATAAGCTTTATTTTATTCAATAGCTGCAAGAATAATTGCTTTAATTACATACATCTTTAATATATAGCTGCCTTATCGGCGGATCTGGCAAACTTTAATAACACGTTTTACCTCGCGAATTGAAAACCTGGAGTCAATTAAATGTTTTATTAAATTTCTCTTAAAGAGTAATTCTTACAAGTTTTTACTGCTCTATTAATACAGTGGGAGGCAAAGGAGTGCCGATTCTCGCGTCTTAACTTTTACTTAATTCAATCTATTTGTTAAAAGAAGACTCGAGATCGTGGTTGAAGATATCTAATTGGGTTGAGACGATTTTTGTTTGAAATTATAAATTGTAATACTTTTAGAAATGGTTTTGAGGAAGATTTTGTTTAAAATCGACTTAGCGTCGATCGTATTATATTTCAAGCTTTTTATTTAAATGCTAACATAATATAAAATACATAAAAAACTTGTTAGATAAAAATTTATAACCTCAAAGTATATGATAGAGCATTAATATGGAAGAAGATTTTAGCATTGAAACACAACCTATGAAGCGCGAAGCGAAACGAATGCATACGAATCAAGATGATTTTATTCCTTATTAGATTAATATTAAGTTCTCAAATTAACCATATTCCCCGTAGTACATATTCATATGTATAACAAATTGTATAATCTATTTAGAACTAAAATTCTCCGAGCGTTGTTCCAAAAAATGCGAAATTTCACATATTTTTGAGTACCACTCTACGGGTACATAAAATGATGCTAGCTATAAACATTTTAGCATGTCCCAAGTATGCGATGGTTTATAATTTTTCTTTGCTCGGAATCGCCGGAAGTATTCACTTACCTACGGACAAAAGCATGTTAAGAATATAAATAACTCTATTAGAGGCGGTTCTGTACTACATATCGTCATTCATTGCGCGGCTTTTTTAACATTTTCTCCGTTAAGTCAGGCACGGTTGGGATAAAAAAAGGAAATGGCGAGTGTCTAAGTAATATTATATTGACAGGATTTGTAATTGTAGGTGAAAGTTGCGCGTTGAGATAATCATTACTTTTACTGTTAACCATTTAATTATTTATCAAAATTATAATTGCTAGTTATCACACAATAATAGCGGCTGTGTATTGTCTATGTTGTTAAGACTAAAGCCGTGTAAGCAACAATAGTTGTCAACTCACGATGTAAAAAAAATAATTATGTGCCAACCAATCGTTTTAGACTGACGTTATAGAATGAGTGTGAATGATGAATTATACATATTGATATTTATTCGTATCCACTTTAAAGTATAACATAAAAACATCTTAAAAAACGCTTTAGTACTTCCAATATACGGATACACGTGCTGTAACCGTGAGTGCCTTTCTTTATATTCAAGCAGAAAACTTGTAACAAATGTTTGCCCTACTTGATGCATCGCTAATAAAAGTTAGTTTCGAACTACACATGCTTAAGGGAGTCATGCTATAAATGTTTATTTTATTGATTTTCACACGGCTCCGCACAACGCATCCCACTGGTACAGTAACATTAACAATTACTTCGACACAGTTCCAAATTCCTCGTATAATATTACCAGTGAACAACTTCATCGTATTAATAATAAAGAATACGCAAAGAACCCCCCGGTGTTGAACAAAAAAGTTTTTATTTCGGTAAAGTTACATTCTCCTTACTGTGCTCCGGGAGTTAGAACTTTGTGTTAGTGAATAATTTTTTATCCTCCTATCCGTTTCGCCGCACATTGATTTAGTTTACTTTAGTAATGGATGATTAACTTTATCGGGTGTATAATTAAAAAGTGTGCGAGTTTACATTTCGTTTTTATGACACGTGTTGTTGAAAAGTTTGTGTTTAAAAGTATAAATATATATAGGATTGCTATACAAACATTTTAGTAAATAAAATGTATTTGTAATTTTGCTAAGTCACAAAAACATAGAGTACAAATGGTCGAGTTATTCGACTCTATCATTACGTGATGGACGTCAATTAGCGACAAGCTCTGGTTCAGATTTTTTCCGGAAGGGGGAATTAAAAGCTTTCTTAACGCATCGAACTCTACATCCCGTGCTTAGTCAATGTAATTGCGATCTCGTGGCGCCCTCTGTGCTAACGAATTTTTAAATACCGAAAACTGTAAACAAAGGCTTGGCGGGGGACATTCGAGTTTAATTGCAGGTTTAGCGTTCATTAGGATATGCAATTTTTTAACGCGATTATGACGTCGCAGGGTCGAGGGTGCGTTGGGGTGAGGGGCTGCGTCACGTGCGAGGTCCGCACTCCGCAACGACGCATGCGAGACCGCGGGGCGCCGGGAGCGCATGCGCCCCCTCATACCCTGCCTCGGCCGTCAGTCAGCCGCCGGCCATCGCGCGCCCCGTCCGCTTTCATAGCGCAAAAACGTGCCGCGAGTGCTTTTCAAGTGATGTCGGCTTGTGACTAGTGCCATGCTCGTGCACTGTGCCCTCCTGGCGGCTCTGCTCGCCTCCGCCGCAGCAGCTTGGCAGGAAAATGTCCGCCCTAAGGTCTTCGCACAACTAGGTTAGTACGCGAAAGCTGCCGTCACGTTGTCAGATGTTACACGGACAGCTTTTGACAGCTTCGGGCTCACTATCGAGTTGTTGTAGTGAACGTTCGATGTTTACGTCGTTTTGTTTGACGACAATCGCAGCGCGCATCCAAACACGCCGTTCAAAGCTCTTGTTTATATTATTAAGGTCGATGTAATCAAAACACTTGAGTTTGTTAGTGTTATTGAAGTGCATCTATTCATTAAATTAAGAAACCCTATACCTTACTTGTAAGAGAAACCGTTTGATACGTCAGATTATAGGTTATCTTTGGAGGCGAGAGGTTATAAACTCGCGTTCTTATTGGAGCGTCAGCGTCGTGAGCTTTCGACACAGTAATTTATTTTGAGATACAAAACTCACAAGTGTCATTATTTGGAGTACTTATCTCTCAAGTCTTTTTAAATTGTAAAGCGTTAATGCATTTTGTTGTGGTGTTTATGTTATATTGAGTTTTTACCAATTAATTTATATTTAAAAAGTATCATTAGATACCTTCGAGTATTCAAACAGATATAATCGTTGAAATTGATTAAAACACGTAAAAGCGTTATATATAAATAACCGTTATATAAAATTGTAAAATTTAACACAGTAGATAGATAGAAATACGTGATACGTTTCAGTAAAAGCATTGTTTCATATAAATCAAAAAGCTCCGCGATTTCTTGACATAGAGCTCGCACAGTCCGGCGGTAGAGGCACGCGATTCATCGTATGATAAAGCCGGAGGACTGTGCCTCTATTGTTTTATTGTGCAGCCTGCATTGCAGGGGACGACCACGTGGCTCTCATTAGTGTATCACAAAGCGAAGCAGTTTGTTCTGCGTTTTGCAATGTTACGCTTAGATTGGCGACCATGCGACGTTTACCGTAGTGAACTAAACTTTGTCTAACTCCGCCGAATGCATTTAAATGTTTTTACAGCGCATTGTACACTGGTATATCCTTATAATCCTTATAACAGAACTATAGCGTGGCTTGCGTGATTTAAACAGCGTAAGCTCGTTTTGTGGTTTCCAGTTTCGAATGAACTTGGTACTTCTGTTCATGGTGTGTATTTGAATTGCGGTCACGGAAGCTCCGGCATCGTAAATATGATAAATAAGACCACCCACAACGACATACAAAGATGATTATTGAAGTACATCGAAATGAACTCACCAAAAATATCTTTTTAAGCACAAAGCATAAAAAAAAACAAACCCCAAATATGGACGCGGCGTTACAAAGTAGAATACCCCAGGAGGGTACCGGCACCGATGGTGCAGGAGA
>NC_052115.1:3560514-3565493 GCF_012273895.1 Zerene cesonia | reverse complement strand
TATCGTTCTAGATAGGTCACCTGGTGGTTCAAATGACCCGTAATTTTTTCTATATGGGCCTGTAGTCTAAACATACTTGTATATTAATATAGACGTTAGGAACAGAAAATAAAAATGAAGTACTAGAAAGTAGGACTTTAATGTTTTAAACAATGTAAATACGCGCAGAGTTAAAAATACAACAGAAGTGTTGCTATGTTACGTTATGCACAAATTTTCTATATTTGCATAAAATATGCAAGTACACCAATTCATGATCTGCATTACAGACGTAACAACCACAAAGCAAAATTAGTAAAACAATCGTCAACCGCGGACGTCGTTTATTGCTACTGAACGATTAATAGGATTTTGTATTCTACGCACTACTATGTAAATAAAATAAGTTACACTTCTAATACAGTCATAGGTATAACTTGCAATTTTACTTAGAAAATATTTATAACAAGCTTAAGAGGAGTGGATAATAAGATATCTCGGTCCAAGTTAGGTCATCCCGTCACAAACAGTTAGGTTTCTTTGTGTAGGCCCTATTGGTGTCAGGGCAGTCCATCAAGTCGCTGTCGAGATGAAAGCGCAATTCAATAAATTTATGCACCTCTTTCTTTAACCTATCAGTAATGACAATGCCCAGCCATTAATTAACATTGCAATTTCTTTTGCCTTCAGAAATAATATTTATAATGCTTTGTTCACAATAAAAATGTTTATAAGTGCAAAGAATGCTTGACGATAATATCTAACCAGAAAACTGTTGGTTTAATTGCAGGTATCTGAGTATCCACTTCAATTAGCTTTAACAGCAATTAAGAACGGAATAACGAGAACTACGAAGTGTAGAAATAAGACCTAACTTTATGCACGAATGCCATTCAACAGTTAGGATTGGCGCCGGGGCACCTTAGGATGCACAACTCGTAACTGGCACAAATAAATCAGATACTAATTATCCGAACACTTAATGAACCTTATACGAACATACAACTATTATGATCGAGAGTTAAATGCAGTACATGTATCATTTAATGAATCATATTTCACTAAAATTTTAGTGATTATCTAAATGCGTATCCATTTTGCTGTACATAAAATAAATTTTAGGATGTCGTAACAGCTAATAAGTGTTAGATAATTTACTTCAAAGTTTGATCCGCGTATTTATTAATAAAAGAAACAATCATTCTAGTTATATGATAAGTAAATTATGCAATTCAAAATTAAACGTACTTAAATATGACAAATAAATAATTGTTATCTATCAATAAGATACATGGTGAGCAATTCAATAACCTGACGTAAAACATTTATATACTATACCTTTATTTACTTATTTTGGAGTATACAAATCTATCATATTCACGTCATTTTGTGATTATAAAACCTAAAAATTGGGTATCAGTTTACCCATATAATAGATTTTGTTAAGGTATGGTCATTTTAGGTTTACGAATTACTTTTTAGGAGTTGTTATACAAGAATATGTAAAATAAATATAGTAGGTCGGGTGAAACCAGGTTAAAATAAAGATAGTTTTATTTAATAACAAATGACATGTTTATGTAATTATCATTTTTGTGGGTAGGTGTGAATTAAGTAACACATGTGTAAAACTGTACTTTTATTTTAATTTATTTATTTCATGGTTGTAATGTTTTAATGTGCAAATACATGCTCTAAATAAGTACCTGTAAGATCCAGCCATATTTCCTGCACATTATCCGCACTAAAAAGCTCAAAATAACACTTACACGCCTTAACAATAATTTTACACTATCAGCCTTTAACCTCATCTTCAGTTATGGAGTCCATTAATAAGTCTATTGAAGACATGACATCCTTTTTTAATAAACAAATGGCAGAATTTCAAAAGGAGCTACAAAATGCAACAATTCCCCCCGCATCAACCAGCCCAACTTCTCGACTTGCAGTTGAATTTGAATCCTTCAGGAAATTTGTACTGAGTGCGCTCCAGTGTTTACAAAGTGAAGTTCAAGCACATTCCAAATTATTTGAGCAAATGGAGATGAGAACCCGACGTAAAATGATTCTTGTTCATGGAGTCGAGGAGCCTGCTAGAGAAGATATGCTGTCTACTGTTACCAAGATTGTCATGGACCATTTGAATATTGATATTGATGCCAATTCAATTAGTCGCTGCCACAGATTAGGCCAACACAAAGGAAGCAAACCAAGAGCTATCGTTGTCAAATTCAAAGATGTGAAAGTCAGAGATAGTATCTGGTATGCCAAAACCCGCTTAAAAGGCTCTGGTGTGACTCTGTCTGAATTTTTAACTAAAGGTAGACACAACACGTTTATGGCTGCCAGGAAGCGTTTTGGAATCTCCAACTGCTGGACACGTGATGGGTGTATATTTGTATCTGCGCCTGATGGAACCCAATCTCGCATCACCAGTGATGAGGAGCTGGAAGCATTACCATCTTCTGTTCCGGCTCAATCCAATGTTATGGTTCCCCCGAGTGCACCGGCCCCGACCTCATACGTAGCCAGCAACAATAGAAACCTGCAACAAGGCTCTACTTCTAGAACCAAACGCAATCCCAAAGCTAAGTAAATGTAGCCTCTGTTATTTAATACTTTTTATTTGCCAGTTCAATTCTATGAACTCTTAATCTCGGTACAATTTTTCATTCGTCCTCTTGTTTGCATGTTTGCTACACTTACTTCATTTGCTTATTTTACCTGCGGTAGTTATTAAAACCTTCATATTTATATTACTTCTTAATATTCTCGTACGGTATAATATTTGTTTACTTTTAAAATGTCAAATGTCACTCTAGAACGATGCCTGTCAAACGATGCTTTTCTGTCAGATAAACAATGATATAACTGCTCTGATACTAGTCCTTTGGAATTTAAGTATTGCGTGTTTTGTTATTATTCAAGGATTTTTGTTTCGATTTTTTTTTACTTATTTTATTTTATTATTATTGTTTTTTTTTCTTTCTCTCTTATGGTTCTCTGAACATCATCGCTTTTTAAATGTGCATTTAAATGTGATTTTCCTTTTGAGTGACAATTGTGTGTGTTTGTTGTTTTTAATTTCTGTAAAGGCGCTGGAAAGTACAGGGACGCTGCTTGTTTTCGGATTTTAATTTAATTATTATTATTATTTATTTATTTATTTTATTATTATTATTTTTATTGATTTTTTTTTTACTTTATTACTATTGTCGTTACCAGTTACCATTTTTATACATATTTTATTATAGTCATTATCCTTATTGTATTTAGTTATATTCTATGCCACTTAGCAGTATACCTTTTAATAATAGCGATGAAAGTTTCGTTTCTTTAAATTCTGATTTCTCTGAAGATAGCATCGATAGTTTCCACAGCATTCCGTCTACTTTGCAATCCAAATTATCCTCTCACTTTACTGACAATATTAAAGATTTTAACGTAATCCACATTAACGCTCAGAGTATTCCGGCTCACTATCCTGATTTGCTGGCGCTCGTTGATTCCCAAAATATCCATGCCATCCTCATCTCCGAAAGCTGGCTCAAACCTTGTCTGCCATCCATATCCTACTCCCTTCCTGATTTTCAACTTGTCAGAAACGACCGCGTCGGTAAGACAGGTGGTGGTGTCGCCATCTACCTTCGTAATAATATACCCTTTACTATCCTCAGTACTTCCTCACAACCACCTCCCGCTGATGAAACCGAACACCTCTTGGTAGAAATCACTGTTTTGCATACCCGTATACTTCTTGGGGTGTTTTATAGTCCTAACCTTGCCGTTAACTTTTTCCCTTCTTTTGATCTTCTCCTTGAGAAATTTACTCCCTCTTACAATAACATAATTTTAATGGGCGACTTCAACACTTGCCTACTCAAGCGCGATCACCGGTCGGACAAGCTTCAGTCCATAACTGATTCATATAACCTCCATATTCTTCCTCTTAATGCAACCCACCATTTTCCTAATTCATCTCCATCCCTTCTCGATCTTATGATCGTCTCCTCCCCTGATCTCGTCTCCAGCTTTGGTCAATATCCAGCTGAGATGTTTTCCTACCACGACCTAATATTCCTATCCTATAAAGCCCGTCCTCCCAAACGAAAACACAAGATCCTTATGCAGCGTAATTTTGGAGGGATTGACACTGCTGGTCTACTATTAGCAGCCGAAAGGTTAGATTGGTCTACTGTGTATTCTGCTGAAGGTGTGGACCAAATGATAAACTCATTTAACACTCTTATAATACAGCTGTATGACAAATTCGCTCCGCTAAGGCCAGTTAAATTGAAGCATCTCCCAGCACCCTGGCTCACAAACGAGATTAAAGCCTTACTAAACAGAAAAAATAGAGCAAAAGCTAAGCTTCGGAAAAATTACTCAGCGGATAACAGAGAGAGATTCCGGAAGATACGTAATCGCTGCAATACTGTGTGTAGAGATGCACAACAACGCTACGTTCACAATGCAGTCGAGAACGGCGACCCTACTAAAGTTTGGAAATTTCTGAAAACATTAGGAGTTGGTAAACCCCCAAATAACCCAACCTCTCAAATTAATACTGATTCTCTAAATCAATTTTTCTCAAAGTCTTCTGTAACATTTGATGCCACTACTAAAAGTATCACTTTAAATCGTCTTTCATCCTTACCAACTACCAACTGTCCACCGTTCACTTTCTGTCAATTTACTGTTTGTGATGTTAAGAAGAATGTTTTGTCCATATCTTCGAAAGCCATCGGTCCTGACTGTATTGGTCGTGATATGATTGTTCCTATCATCGATGTCATTGCTCCCGTCTTAACCTTCATCTTTAACTCCTCTATCTCTTCTTCCACATTCCCATCTTTATGGAAAGATGCTTTTATAATCCCTATTCCGAAAAAAGCAAATCCTTCATCGTATTCCGAATATAGACCCATCTCCATATTGCCCTTCCTTTCTAAGATACTTGAGCGTCTAGTCCAGGCACAACTATGCACGTTCTTGAACAA
>NC_052115.1:3542414-3559514 GCF_012273895.1 Zerene cesonia | reverse complement strand
ATAAGTTTAAAACATGAGTTACAATATTTCGAAGCGCTTAATAGGTTACCAATACCGTTACATAATTCGCCCGAGGAGTGCATCATATGGAAGTTGATGTATGATCAGAAAAGATGATCGTATGGTAGCGGGGCGTGTGCGGGCTGCGGCGGTGCGCGTGCGACTCTCACCGTCTTATCTCTCGCGACCTCCGCCGCGTCCGGACGCGCACGAAAACCGCGCTCAGCGCCGCTCACACTCGCGTCGCAACGCGCTATGTCGCCCTTCAGACGACTAACTAGTGTATTTGAATATTTAAACTTGTTTTCTCTTAAAAGTGTGGGATGTAGCCCAGAAGCACGACAGTGAATTGTAATACATATTTTGTGACAAATAATCGAGACTATTTAAAAATAGGGAGAGAAATTTCTTTGTTATTTAACTCGACGATGGTGTCCGAAGGGGCTCTGCCCGTTGTATGGTGTATGCGTGATAACCAACTTGTACCTCACCAGGTATCCGGTGTTAAATTACAAGGAGTTGTCACAGGGGCGCACATAGCTGCCGTTACAAACTTTTTACGCATGGTAGCTGGTACCCCTATAATTTTACCCCATACAAGTTTGCCGGAAAATATAGAGAATGATGTTAATCAGGAAAAGGAAAACACTACGAGACAACGAAAGTTATCCATGCAAGTGGAAGTGCCTTGTGTTTTTCTGTCTGAAAGTGCATTGAAGAAAGCAAAAAGCCGTCAAAATTCTTTAGAAGAGAAAAAGGTACTATTTGAAAATTCCAGTATAAATGATGTGAATTGGAACAAAGATAATATGTCATTTATGAATTCAACAAATAATTTATTGAGTAACAAATCTATAATGGAAAAAGATTGTTTGAAAAGGCCTATTTTTTCCGAATCGGAGACAGAAAACATAACTCAAAGAATTACTAGAATAATAGATCTAGATAATTTAAATAACGATAAATTAAATAACGACAAAGATATAGAGCCTACTCAAAGGATAACTAGGATTATCGAATTTAAAGATAATCATTTACCTCCAGTATCCAAAGATATGGAAAATGAAGTGCCACAGAAAATAACTAGAATAATAGAGCTTAATGATAGTAATTTATTTTCAACGACTAATGACGACGCTGATGATGGAAGTAACGACCAAAAAATAACGAAATCCATAGATTCTTCTTTTCCGAGTATGGCTAAAATAATTGAAATGGAAAACGAAAAATCAAATGAAAGGAAAATTTCATTGACAAGTGAGCGAGAAATTGGTTGCGGGCTTGATGATTGCCATGAAGATATTGTGACAAATTTCAGGCCTCTGCAAAGGAGTAGATTTAGTGTAGATTCCTCGTGCTCCGAAAACTCTTACGCTAATATCGAAACAATTAATAAGAGTTTACAGGATGATAAAAAGGAGGATAATTTAGAATCTTCAAATGCTGACTCTCTGTTAGCTACAAAACCAATTATTCGTTCTCGTTTTCGTAGAAAAAAAACTTCGGTTTGTTCCATCGGTTCTTCGGACTGTGATGATGAAGTAGATGTAATATTTAAATCTAAGCCGAAATCTAGTCAGTGGGTGAGTCTTGATTGGATTCCACCTCCTCATAAAGAAGAACCAGTGATAACGCATGTCTGTGATAAAAACGATTTCATATCGAAATGGATTGCGGAACAAAATTCGCAAAGTTCAGGAATTGTGCCTGATGAAAGAAGAAGAAGCCTTCCTCCAAAATCTAACGAAATTTATTTACAAAATATGAGAAGGTTTAGCGACAGCTTGCAAATTTGTAAAGAGGATGCGGCAAGCGATTCACCTGCTACTGTAAAATGGAAATGGCATGATATTGTTAAACAACATCTACAACTATTAAAAAACGATAAAGGTTTTAGACGTCAAAGGGGAAGTTGGATGCGAACAGCCCGAAGATTGTCTCATTCGAACGTAAATAATAATAGTTTGGATACCTTGCCATTGGATACATATATGAAGCTAAACACGATGCCGTAAGTACATTATTATAATACCTTAAACAACAAAATTTAAAAATAAATGTTGAATAGAATCGTCGTGACCCAAGTGCGCCGGTCTACTTACCTAAGCGTGACTTGTCCAAAACTGGTTATCATCTTTTACTGACGCTCCTACTACTCGTGCTAATCAATTTCGTTTTTCAACGTCGTCAAACTTTAAAACTCTTTACTTAACGTGCATTGACATAAGAAATACATAGATGTTCTCATGTCTTTGTTAATTAAAGGTCGGTAGTACGATTTGTTTAAATAACTTCTAACGAATTTTCCATAAGGTATTGAAGGATCCATAATTCGCTTTAAAATATATTCCTTATGCGGTTTAAAGCTTTTTAAAAAGCATATTGAGGAGTGTGTGTTACGAGAGCAACTCTAAAGCACACACTTCCGCAAGGCCGTCTGATTAGAATGCAGGGAGCTCGCGTCCAAGGCTACGTCTGAGCGGTCGGTCGGTGCACCGGCTAACGTCTTCCTCCCGACTGTTTGGCTATTGGAAGTCAACTGAGGAAGTGAACTACGAAGGTGACACTAACGAAAACTGTATCTGACCCATCGGAAGCGATTGTGCTTTGAATTCATCACATCCTTTGTTCGTGATTAAATTTTATAGGTTTCCTTAATTCCTGTTTTGAATAATTAGGAAACATCCGACGCATTGCCTTCTGGTATTTTCCAGACATTAATACACGTAGTAATCAGATACTATAATAATGTAGGATTAGCTACATATTGTGAGTTTAACCACGAAAGCACGCGGGAAGTACCAGTGGTTATTGAGGCAAGGTATACGGACGTACTGGTATCGGATTCACTGATCAGCCTTGAGGGTTACCTACCGACTCTGATTGCACAATCTTTGCGTTCTTGTTCTCCGTTATTTTTTTTTTTTTTTGCAAATGCATCTTCAAGATCATATTATTTCGCATTTAAATCTGAAATCTAATAAAAGATCTATACATTAAATACATGTTACAGATACATTCAAAGTATAAAGGGATTATCCTAACAGAATTTTGTTTTCAATTACAGAAGTTTCACAAACACAGTTGTTTGTAAGAATCGACTACACACCTATTGTGCTAGCATGTGATGATAACACATGCATTTCAAACAAAATCTTTTTTCTATTTAGGTAGAACGTAGAAAATACTAATTAAATATGTAGGTACTCCATGTATGCAAAATAAATTGTTAGTACACTAGTATTTTTCTTATCACATTATCACTTAAAGACAAGTCAAATTAGTTGATACATTAAGATTTTATCATTTGATTGTTTTTTATAAATATGATTTCAGTTTTCTATCAATACTAAGTTTAAAACATCGTGTATTTTGTATTTATCTAAGCAAATCGGTAATTTAAAGAAAATGTTGTGAATTTTTATTTGAAATTGTTACCATTCAAGTGATTTAAAACGTTCAAATGTGTTCTAGTTTACTATGATACCAATTGATGTGCAATGTCGTAATGCCATGACGCTGTCTATAGTAATTTGTGATACAAATCATGGATACTTTGGTATTCGAGACTGAAAGAAAACGCGTTTGGAATAAAAAGTAAATACAACTCATGTTCTTACGTCCTTTTTCTTCCATAGAATTAACAAAATTCATAATAATATTATGGCAGCAATTCATCCAGTTCACTTTCACCGTATCAAATTATTGTTTGAGTACTTAACGCCTCGCAAATTCACAATGCTGACGCTTTTTACGGACTCAACGAGTCGCTTTCTAGATCATATACTTTTATTTTTCAGTTTCATGTTATCGATCTAAGTATTACGTATATTTTAAGTGTAATCTTTCAAAGGTTCTCATTTAAATGTTAAAATTTAAACAATGTTATTTCATTGTTCGATAACACGTGTTAGAAAATTTCTTGCTCTTATCACAGTGGTTCGTGGAGATCGTCTCTTGCGAAAGAACAATGCAACAGGTTTTATGATTTGTTTTTCCTTTTTTATACGGCGACCAGCGCTGGCCAAGAAATACTACCAGCCTTTATCGATAATATAATCGCTGTTTTGTTGAAATTTCTTCACTATGTTTTATTCGTCAAGGGTTTTTTGAATCGTTATTTCACATTTATAGTATGTAAACTTTCTCATATGCACGTAATATGGTTAAAATATATTAGAGGGCATTGTTAATATTTGACATTGACATTTTTGGACTATACATACTTACTACAAAGTCTCTGATTGACAAGTTAAATACGATTCATTATCTGAAAATAAATAGATACTTGAGTAATGCCTCATGTGAAGGACTTTTTGCTTGAGTATTTTTATTTTTATTTCATTGTTAGAAAAGTATAATGACTTGTATAAATGTAGTATGCTCTTAGTTTTTGATTAACACTGATCATTTTTTATAAAAAGAAATTCAATTCGTGTCTATTGTTCATAACATGTAACATTCCAAGTTGAAATGTTATGACGAAATAGCGTAGCCAAATCGTGATATAGTTTTGCAATATTCTACGCATATTACGCATAAAATAACTTAAAATATTGTGTACTCGTATATATATTATACATTTTACTCACTTTACAGTTGACTATTAAGCCCAAATCCACGCCACCAAAATAAGCTATTCCTGCCTGAGCCCAAATTAGAATGAAAACGGTTAAAACGGTCCACACTATAAATGTATAAAAATATTTAATAAACTACCTGACAGAATAAGACATTGAACTTAGTGACAATTCTTATTAGAAAAAATAAAAAAAACTGTATGTTACACAAATGCTATAATATACCCAACGAATATATAAATTAAACATGACTCGATCTTTCGGTCGAAATTAAATTGTCAATCTTATAAATGAACCATATTGTTATTTGTATGTTTTAATGAATATATGTGGTCAATTTTAACATTATATGATAATTGTTTGCAATGGCCTCACAGACCCATGTTATTGATTTAATGCCCACAGAATGTTATATCTTGTAACGTGATGCAATATTATAATAAATAAATAATTATTTATAAGCATCACAAATACCATTTCGCAGTACCTATCTGTTGTTTCGCACTACGCATCATCGAACCATTCTTGAACAAATGGCACTCATATTTTACGACTCATTGTGAAGTTCGCTAATTGTCACATTTCGATTGCTACATTACCAAAATAATAATAATCTGTGTAATTTGTATTTTGGTTTCCTGTTTACATCAACGTAAACAATGTTTGTGTTTATTGATTTATTACTAATATTTTCATATTGTCAGCTGCGGAAAATTTGTAATAATTTATTTGTTAGCAGCTTTCCAGAACTTGAGATTTTTCTCAAAGTCAAAGACTCCTCCTTCTGAAATGAATGAAAATTTTGTTTTTTAATCTTTATCTATATTATCATAGTTAGGATTATAATATCAAATGCTAGTATACATTATGCTTCGCAACAATAATTTTGCATACTGTTTCAAACCTCCCGAGTCTTGTTGCTAGACCTAGTAACTTACTCAATTACTAACGTGAACTAGTGTTGCCCTTTGGCTCTTACAATCTACATGAGTTGCGATGCTTCTGACATAACTATAGGTTTGAACGAAGACATACAAGTTTAACAGCATCCTTGTGAATACCGATAAATTTTGTTTTATCTGATGCGTTAACTCTAATCGCGCCTGTTATGAAATCCATCATCTTTGCACTTTATATTGCAGCCTTTTTGGCTGAGAGTCTGTGTTTGATGACTACAAACTTTTTTGAATTAGAGAGAACTTAAATTCTATCGGTCTTTTGGGAAGATCTCATTGCGAATTCACTGTATGCCTTGATATCCCTCAATTGTTATCCTTATCTTTTATTAATGTGTATAAGTAACGGACAAACGTCCGTATATTGTGCGATTTTACCGTTTGCTTATTATGTTTAATGGGGTTTTTGGTTCACGAATCTCCTTTCATCTGAAACCTCGTGCACTAAATAATATTTCAAGGATTTCGGCTCCATATTGAGAACACGTCAAAAGCCCATTCTTCATAATGACTTACGCTGACCGGGGTGTAAAGTAAACCAATGAAGGTAAATACTTTAACCGGTCAATGCCGATGTTATGTTATTATAGTTACTGAATTATTATTTTTTATTCCATGAAATTAAATCAACCAATAAAACTTGTTATATTTAAATTATCTATAGATATTAATAATGATAAATAATAGAATGAAACTTGATTTTGTCTTTTTTTTAGATTGGTAGTTAGAATATTATTTGATCGAGGTTTTGTATTAAAACATAAAAAATTACATACACAACAAATATTACGTAAACATCAAAAAAATGCGTATAAATCGCAATGAGTTAACAACTTGTCATCTATAAAACAAAGTATTCATTTGAACGGAAATCGTCTCACAATAAAGCAAATACAATGGGAGCAAAATGCCTCTAATGCAGGATCATCTTATTGTTGAGTTAATTGCTGTCAATTACAGTAGCAATTAATGCAACTTGACTTTTATACTGCACGTGTATATGTATGGTGTTTTGGCTGTTGTTTTCCACTAAACCTACCATCACGAATCCTCCTCGTTTATGGTCATAACCTGAACCGGACCTATCGTTCATCAAGACCGTTTTTCAGCTTCATTTTGTATCGTCAATCCTAGACCTTAATCATAAATCATCTTGATGATCAATTATTGCATTCGGACAAAACCATTATGCAATATGCGTTTTTAATTATTAATCTAATTCTTATAAACGAAACAGGTCCACTATTAAAAGCTCCTCAGGCCTTGTACAAAGTCTATATTTAGATGAGCCCCTTGTCTTTATTGTTATTTGTATAGTGTAAAAAGCTGAACTTGAACGTGTTTCCTAATCAAGCTCGTGGTAGAAATTAATATGGATATCTAATTAAACCAAGTAATGACTTCATTGTTTATGAGAACAATATGAATTACTTTGATTGCTCGTTACCGATTAATGAACGGAATTTTATAATGATTTCTATTTTTGAAATGTGATTATTTAATACTCTTTTATATAATAGATAAAATATTTTAAACACCTATTACGACTTATCTTTGACAACTCTAAACATATGACATGCCACAAAGTTATGAAACTACTTTAGTTAGTTTAGTAAATATTATATAATAATCGGTCATATTGAAATGCCATAAAACCATCAAACTTATCAAATATATTTACAAACAAAGTAAATTAGGACAAACTTGAATATCAAAGTGGGTGTCGCCAGTTTGCGAAATGACACTCGCCGACTCTTACTAGATTTGAGATGTCTAGGCAATAAAGGAAGGCAGCCATATTTGCACATTTCTGTTTGAACTTTCGAATGTATCGAACAGAAACGAATATAACGGCGAGTCCAAGGAAAGTTATGTTTCAATACTGAGAAAATATGTAACATCAGTTATACATGGCGCTTTATATTTATACATATACACTACATTTGCTATGTGGTCGTCGCAGTCAATTAGGCGTGCATTAGAGTCTCTACGGAATGTAGAAAGTTGATGAAAATAATGTAAACCAACAAACAAGTTCGGATAAGTGTAAAAATAAATCTTAATTCTGGAATACTAGTCGTTACAATAATTTACGTGGCAATCAAAGAACTGGTTCTCAGTAAATCATTAATGGATGACTCACTTTGAAAAATGTACGGTAAAATAGCATTTGTTTACATACATTTTTTTATATAGCGCAAAATACTAATAAATCTCTCATTGATCAAAATTTTGTTATGAATTGAACAATAGACGTGTACTTTGTCAACGAATAATAGAAATGATTCAAAACATATAAGATTTCTCCGACTCTATAATGCAGGTCAAGGTCGTTCTATCGTCTGGTCCGGCGGCGGCGCTTGCGTTACTGTAATATTCAATGTTTTATGACTCGAGCTACGGGTTTAATAACCGCGTTATACAGTAAAGCTATTATAAATAGAAGCAACTTAATCCTAGACATCACTAGGCGCTCGTTTTATATGCTCTAAGCAGCGCTTTTCGATGCAAATTTATTACTTCAGCGATCAGGGGTATAATTGCAGCTAAATTGTTCACTATAATTAGAAACTATTTAAAATCGTGACCTTCTTTTATTTTTAAAGTAAATTGTAAAAGTGAATTGAACAGTGCGGTATTTCCATCCAAGTTAAAACTGTGATCAATTATCCTTTTTTTCTTTTAAATCGACCTTAAAGTAAAAGAAGCCTTTTTAATCTAATATTTGGAAATTATCTATCGGAATCCCTGTAATTACCGTTTTAGTCAATAAATTATAAAAGAAACTATCAGACTAGTGATACTTTTTTTCAAAAATGCTTTAATTAATTACTGTTTCTATTTATATCTGTTTGTTTTATAAATAGTCATCCAATGTGTAAATGAGGATAAAATCAGTTTCATTAAAATGTATCAATTCTCGGCGCGTCTCCAGAACAGACCTTCGTCAATGCAGTACGCCTATAACAAATCTATGACCCTTAAAATGCCCTTAGCACGTGACGAGGCCTCGCTGAGTAATAAAAGTTTCTATTCATAACCTTTCACAGTATTTTTATGATTATTTTGACATTGGTCTCCATAATAATTATCCTTTAGACGTTATCTAAATCTAACATTGAATAAATAAGATCGTTTCTCAATTACATTGTTATTCCATTACACAGTTTGTTGCTGTTAAGGAAAGTTTTCATGAAGGTTGCATTGCAATTGGGTGATTGTTAGTTTGCAACGGGATTGGAATCACACTTGTCTACGTTGATTCACATTTACGTGTTAATTAGCTTATCTATATGTAGATGTGTATGCTGGATACATTATTTTTGTTGTTACTGATTTGTAAGAATTTCAAATTCATTCAGGTTAATCAATCAATTACAATCTAAATTTGCCATTGCATAGAAAACCTGATAAGTATTACCGCTATTGTAGATTTGATCAACAGGTCAATATTCTATTATCTACAATTCCGGCAAAATTCTTCATTTTCAAATATTATGAAGTATGATTTTGTCCTCTCAAAACCGAAGTAGATACCTACCTTGCGACTTCGCTAACTTAACAAATTATTATTTTCCTATTTATACGTATTAATCCTGCTATAACACATCATCGGTCACCCTAATGATTATTTTAGATGCATGCCTGATCCAGGTTCACCATAACTTTTCCTGTTTCACGTGTTGTATATATAATTACCCAGTCACGGTTCGTCTCTGTGCTGATAAACATCGGATATGACTTGGCCGTTTCCTTAATTGCAATCCAAGACTCTCCGTGCCGCTGCTTCGTAATCCAATGAACAATTATAATCAACATTCAATCAGAACTTATCGTCACGAACGCTATAAAATCTTTATGATTATAAAACTAGGTACCTTCGGTTTCTAACTAGTAAAAAGTTTTAGATTGTTTTATAGTATCATCTTAAGATCAATATATACAAATGTTAATGCTCAGCCTATTATTTCCATTGAATGTCGTTGTAATTAATTATCTTAAACTGCTGTGTGTAACAGGCTGATATTGAGCCATTAAAACATATCACAAACAGGTCTTGCAAGGATAGCGGTTTGAAGAATTCGCAACAGGATATTCATCTTATTATAATTTGTAATTTTTCAATCTGTCAAACTAATCTAATGAATTGTATGTGTGAGAGGGAACGCTCGCTACGTTCGTGTATCTTTGGCCCGTAATTTGGCGCAATCCTGTCTGCTATTGTGAAGTGCTCGATATTTTGCAATGATATGGCGAGTTAACTTCAGTGGTAGCCATTTTAACGATATATGTGAACGGAATACGTGATGTGTATTAACTGTAGCACTAATTTGGAAGTTTACCATACATCAACATCATATTTAATACGTAGCATTATGTGATAATGTCTGGAAGTATTTTATTATTCATTATTTTAAACATAACATTCATCCAAATAATAGATACCTTCATGTATAACAACCGGATTAAAGCATATTCTGTAAAAAACATATGATGACCTATCTTACTATATACCACAGCTAGCATGTAAAAAAAGAAATCGTTTTGAACTTATTGTTTTTGAATATTTATTTGTAGTACTTTATTATATGTATTAACGATACCGTTTCCTTAATATGTCTTGAATATAAGTGTAAGTACTAATAATGAATGTTGCATCAAAAACTGCAACTGCGAAAACATACTTCTAATTTAACTCGGTGAATTTAAATCCTTGCATTACTTATACGTTACTCACCTGTGGCTGGTACATAAGTATACTATTTTATTTAAATAAATCGCTACTATCTGAAATAAGTTATTTTCAATGACGCCATTGATAATCAAAATATGTACGTACATTGTCGCATCCTATCGAGATTTCACGTTAAAAAAAACAAGGATTCGTGTGACACGGGCGCCAATTGAATGCAAAGTAGACATTCTTTCGTTGGTGTTGACTCATCTAGCTTTCTGGACCTCGTGTTTTAACAGTTCTATTTTTATTCAACTCATTCTGTCATTCATACAAGCATTAATTAATATTTTATTAAACTCAAAACACTTAATGTGGTATGGTACGGTAGCTTATCTTAAAGAAAAAAATATTACAAAAAACTTAGAAGCTTTTATCGACAAGACATTGAACCTTATGTTTGTTGACATAAATAATAATATCAATAGTCTTTGCAATGGGTATCCTACCTATCTTAACTCTCGATTTGTAACTTTATAACGATTTTTGGTTTAATTTTGTTTATTAACCTTACAGAACAGATATGTTTATCCTTCTTGTTGAGAAAGACATTTAAATAAATCCTACTAATATTATAAACGTGAAAGTTTGTAAGTATGGCTGTATGGATGTTTGTTACTCTTTCACACAAAAACTAATGAACTGATTGCAATGAAATTTGGTACGTAGATAGCTGGACAACTGGAATAACATATAGGCAACTTTTTATCCCGATATTCCTACGGGATACGGACTTACGCGGGTGAAACCGCGGGGCGCAGCTAGTATTACATAAAATATTCAAATTTTTATTTAATAAGTAATATTCAAGGTTTTGAGGATTGCTCATACTTACTTAAATGTCGTACGTGCCCGAAGTCTCCGACGTATATTCTCTAGCATGCACATGTATTATCTATTTCTATTCAATGCAAAATGTTCCCGCGATAATGTGATATCAATAAAAAGTCATCATAGCTGTGTAAACAATCCTAATATAAAATTACACAAATTGACCTTTATAAAACCTATCTGATTGTAGTTACTTCTTTCAGGTGGTACTTCCGTAAAATAAAACGAATCGAGGCGGAGAAGAAATTGCTCCTGCCCGAAAACGAACACGGTGCTTTCCTCATTCGTGATTCGGAAAGCCGTCATAATGACTTTTCACTATCAGGTAAGTTTTGCTATAATTATTGAAAACAACCAATTGATTATTTTCGTAATGCACTTCCCTATATATTAGGTATCACTGTTAATAATCTTAACAGTTAAGGATTGAACCAGACTGATTTTATGACCCTTTTTCTTTGGATTTGAAACTTAAAGCGAACGTTGCAATGATATCATACATTAGCTATTCATAACCAAATAATAAACGGTGTTTTAAGGATGTCTGTAAATTTAAGCATACAAGTTTCTACTTGAGACAAACCACTGACCTAATGTAAATCTTTATATGTATTTCGGATGAAAGTAGCGCAGTAGGAAAAAGACGTAAAATGTCACATTGTACGTGACTGAAGCCGAGGGCACTGGCTAGGTGTACAAACTGTGCACTTGTGTATCTCGAATATTCTACCCTGATAGTGAACCGGTTGAAGTTTTTCTAAGATCTGGCGTCGTGGGAACATGCGTGTATCCAAGGACTAGAGCGATAGATGCCCAACTCGTGACTAACGACCAATTAATTCAGAAGTACTATTTGTTTTATTTAGCATTTCATTTTATATGGACATTTATCAGTTATAATTATCGTTGAGTTATTAATAAATAGGTAGGTCAGAAATAGTACCTAGTGAGTGAGAATCTCATATTACAAAGGGTGTTTTTATTACTATATGAATTGGCTATTGGACAAATATTGGAAAAATTGTGCACATTTCTTTATTTAATTTATTTTATCACAATTGAATGGGGAAAATAGTTTTAAAGATTTTAATTGAATTTTACTATTAGAACTGTCATAATGTCGACCTACATGACGTGAGCTATTCTACTGTTAAATGTAACAATATACCTACCATTAAATGTCCAAACAGATTGCTCAGGTATATACATTAATTACTTTTAAATATTTACCTAAATCTAAAAATTATTATAAATAAGTACTACCGATCCGATATTTTTGAAGCCAATTACAGATACTTTGAAATGATTTCTTATTTTCATCACTTTAAAACACCTAAAACTTAGGTGATATATCCGTATATATATGCAGTTTTTCAAAGAAGACGAGATGAAACCAATAGAAATACCTTATTAAACTTAGCTCTTATTTTAACCGCAGGGTGTTGAAGTTAATTTATTTTAATACCTGTCGGAGTTTATATCTTCTCACTGACTGACGTTGAATTATAATGAAATCCTACATACAGTTCAGTGGCTCTCGCTTGATTTGTAACAGTGCAGTGTATATTGAGAGACGAATTAAATTATATTGTTGCAACAAACATTATAGCTGCAGACCACGTCGCGTCGACATTCTTACTATTACCTCATAATGTTCACCTCATCTTGCTAGTTTTGCACAAAATGTTGAAGTAGGTCATGTGGAACGCAAACTACGACGCCAGAATCGTATATTTTCAAAATTGTATATGCGTTATTAAAAGCAGTCTGTTTATTTTTTTTTTTTACTTTATTTATAAATATTAATTTTTATTATTGTTTTAGTTACTTAGAATAATTAACATTAAGATAAATAAATAATGTTTTACGCAGTATAATGGTATTTAAATTATAACTTACATATCACAATTAAATCTTATAATACAAAGAAGTAAGTGTTTATTACTGTGATATTCACCTAATTTCTCTTTTTGTGAACAATAAAGACCAGTATTTCACGTATAATCGGTATCAAATTCCAAGGTTTACCGCGAAATCTTACATGTACTCCCGACGCTCGACGACGCGACCTTAACATTCATGCTATGCAGACCTGGTCAATATTTCTAGATGAACATTATAATAAATTCCTGTATTAGATTACGACACGTATAACAAGTATTGTATGAACAATATTTCACACTTCGGATCAGGGATCGCAAAGTGTCTGTTATATGTGAGCGCTTAATTTATATTAATTCATAACAAGTTATTTAATTATAAAGGATTAAATGGGAATGCAATTTAACGATATTTGTTGCATCACCAGTGATCAATTCGAATTACTGACGATTTTCATTAATTAAGGAATAATTGATATCTTCTCTATATACTTAAAGTTCTCATGTCCCAATACTCGTGTTACCATACTCCTTCGAAACGGCCGGACTGATTCTCATTAAATTTTGTGTGCATATTGCGTAGGTCTTAGAATCCAAGGGCCTACATTTATTTTTCCTAAGAACAGCATTTGACGGGTTAGCTAGCGATTTATATAATTGCTCTTGATTTCATATTCAACAGCCCGTCTAAATATATATATATCTATCTGTAACTTTGATACAGGAGAAGTCCTTTGTTTGAAAAATAATTAACCGTCTGGCGGGTAAAGATATTTCGGCGAATATTTTATTTAATGGGTATCCACGGTTTCGCTCGACGTCTTGACATAATTTTATATTCTAAACAAAACATTATGGAAAACGTTTTTCGGAATCCTAAATAAATAAGTAGTATACTCCTAACTCAAATAAGGAACCGTGTTATTATCGTAACTTTAAAATTCAGTCACGATCAAGAGAGTGCTAAAACGTCATCCTTAGGTTTTCATGGAATTAGCTGATTAAAATTAATGCTACTTGCGAACTGTTTATTATGTCCCTTTAAAATAAAAAAACTAAGAGTCATTTTGAATCTAGTATTATCGACTTCGTAACAATATAAACCGCACACCCGAAACAAAAAATACGTTATGTTTGGGCGAGCACATGTCTTTATTTATTATACATTCTTTGTATTACAACATACACTTGTATTTTTAAACTTTTTTTTTTTTTTCAAATAATCTGTAAGTTTCAATTTAATGATTATACCTATAATCTCCGTTGATTAAATTCTTAAAACACAAGAATTTATTAAAAATTACTTAAAGAATGTTTACATGATAGTCGACCCCTGTTCCAATATTGATTACGTTTCCATGCATATATTTGGTATTAATAAAAACACAATTTATAGTTCGCGACGGTGACACGGTGAAGCATTACCGCATAAGACAGCTCGATGAGGGCGGCTTCTTCATAGCCCGGCGCACCACCTTCCGAACCCTACAGGAGCTGGTGGAACATTACAGCAAGGACGCGGATGGCCTCTGCGTCTCCCTTAACAACCCGTGTGTACAGGTCAGTGAAGGATACATCATTGCTTTAATTATATTATCAAATATAAGTTCTTGAACGACAGTAAAAAAGTACTTTATTGCACACGCATAAAAACCTAAACACAGAAACAAAATATAAGCGGTACAAATATGATATGTAAACAGTTACGCGGATGCTTTTTGACTTATTACGGTTTAAACGGCTAATAGGTAGGTATGTAAGTTTTATGCGATAGTTATAATATAAGAAGATGGGAGTGTATAAATATTAATTACGGAAAATGTTTAAATTTAATGTCAAGTTGAGTTGATATTACATAATTAATTGATTAAATTATGTAATTGTACCATTATACGCACAAACGTAAATTAATCTATAAATGAATTGCATAATAGTACTAATCACAGTGATTGTGATATTCGCTCTATCTGAATCCGTAAAGATACATAAAACAATAATTCCCACCTACAAATATACCTACCTACACGGTAGGTACGTTAACGAAAGAAAGTGTCACTGATCTATTGAGCAATAACGTTCATGATCCACACAATAATAGCAATTGAACTGTCAAGTGAACTTGTGTATTATTTATTACTACGCGTGTACATAAATTGTGGAATCCAATATTGCAAGGTTATAGGAATTAGGTACGTGCAGCGATGGACGCCATTGTACTCGTGAGAAATATTGGCTATTGGACGAGTTCGGGCGGGCATTAAATTCAACGAAGGACCAACGCTTTCCTGGACGTTATCGGCTCTGACCACGCGTGTCATTCTCAATATCATGTTTTTCGTACGAAAGTTATTTCAGGGTACGATAAAGACGATCGTTTAAAGCTGTCGTTCAATCTTTAATATAATCTACCCATTCATAATTTGGTCAAAAAAGGTTTATTTATTTTTTGATTCAAGCATAATATATTTTTAATATGACAATGAGTAGAAATTTGAAATTGCGCATAGAGCTTGATTAATAGCGATATAAACAAACTCCCTACCAAATATTTACATAAGAAACATGTCACAAACCAAATTAATAACATCCCAAACACTGTAAATAATACACATGTGTACGTAATAAGTTAATAACGCGTTATTAATCAAACGGTATACATAATGCATGACGAGCGAGTGATTTACGCGACGATGCAGCCTTTGAAAAATGTTGCGATGTTAATTCTATCGGCGGAGTTTCCAATGTTATGCAATTTATACATTGAATAGACAGCATTCCAATTTCCAGTTAAACTGTGACCGGCGCCAAGGCTGTGACCCCGCTTTCGTGACGAATAACATCCATATGCTTACATGCACGCATAAGAACGCTTACAACATCGCGGAGATAGCTCACATTGCTTTATTTCGAAGCACACAGATTTTTGTATCATGTCAAATCTAAATTGATTGTGGATATGCTATTGATTATTAAAAAAAACAAAACAGTCAAATTGTAAATAAATATGCGAGTGGAGGCAAAAATCAGAATCATCTTGAAGAAAAAATATATATAATAATGTATATTTTTTATCCTCGTTTCCTATTTATTATTCCGTTTCATATTAAACGAATTCAGCACTCAAAGATACGGATTCCGCATCACACGTGCAAAACATTTAATTCATAATTGTCACGCGTATACATATTTGACGTAAATGTAATTAGAATAAATAATGAGGGGTATTGTTCGCGTGCAAACTTTTACATGATTAACCTTACATTTGTTTTAATGAATCATTTGTTTTAAGTGTTTTGTTTTACTTGAGGACAGACGTTTCCTCGATTGTTGAACAAATATGCGTACAAGTCAATGGGGTTATCACCATTTTCATTTTCATAATTGTATGTACAATCAATAAACATTCAAATTATTAATCTTTTTAATATAAACGTAGATGGAAATAACTCATTCATAAAGCAACAAACGCAATGATTAATGATAAAATGTTAGGTTTTACCAGATGAATATGTTAACTCTTTAATACCCGCCCAAAGCTTTGAGAGCGTTTCAATCTGAAAGTTGCAATACCGCCCACCCGGCCATGTTATTGATGTAAAAAATGCGGACGAATATATTATGTTAAAATTAATAAGCAAAAGTAAACTCCCCGGTAACTCAATTCCACGATTTGAAAGTACGACTATCACATCTACGGATCTCTCAAATACGTCATTACTCAAAAAATGCTCCGCGTCAGAAACTTGTAATTATTTATCGGTAAATAAAAGTAGGCCGTACCAATTAAGCAATGCAGAATTCAATATAGTTATCTGACGTTCTCGATCTTGACCTTATGAAAGAAATGCATTACTGAAGGGTTTCTCTATATTGGATTTTACATTATAACATATTTTTTATAATGATAATGATTTTATCAGATAAGATTTTGCATGCGGCTGTGATAATTCCAAAATCGCAATTTTTTCTTGACCGTCTTATTGGCTTCGCGATGTCGACTGACGATTGCTATACGTGATTGTGTATATTATTTGTCGTACAGGTCATCACTTTATAACACGCTTTTGTTTGCTTCACCTGTACGTTTATATGTAACTGATTCTTTTAGACTTGACGTA
>NC_052115.1:3489991-3541414 GCF_012273895.1 Zerene cesonia | reverse complement strand
ATATGCTCATAGCAAGTGAGACAATTAAGTTGATTCTTGTATGAAAGCATGTTTTTTTTGGATTTTACAAATTATATTTATATTAAAGTGTTGAACTAGATGTAATATTTTTATACCAAAGACATTATCTTTATACGTTTTCACAAAATTTTGCATTTTATCAATATATTGTCTCAGTGATGATGGCAGTGGCTTTTAAATGCACACGATATTCTCTTTATTTATATCAGATTTCAACTAACATAATTTCATGTTATCGCCTTTGGAAAACCCAAGTTCAAGATTATTTTTATGGATCTTAAAATCGATTAGTGACACTAGTCAAAATGTTTTTCTTACTAATAATAATATTTTATAATAATATGTATTTCACTTTGCAATAATCACTACATGATTGCTTAGATGTAGACAAAAAAGGCTTGCCGAGTATCGGCGTCAACAAATGTTAATGAAATTTACTGCTATCATTTATATTAATGGAATTAATTATTGCATAATAATTCGCTAGTTTAATGGGAATGTTAAGTTGTTTATTTTTAAATAAATTAGTTGGACAGCCGCGCATGAATCAGCGACTCTCGTGTAAGTATACGAATTAAAAATGAACTAACAAGGTAGTGATATAATCAATAGAACTCTTAATGTCGTATATTCGATAAGAAACATTTTAAACGATCCGTTCAAATCAAGATAAGTGTATGTTTATCGTCGTCCGCGGACTTGTGTTAGCTATTGCGAACGGGTTTGTTTCACGTGACGGGAGTAAATATTATCCTATAAAATATTGCAAAAAGAAATAACATATATGTATTATTATTATTATTATTCTTCAACGAAACTTATAGCCGTAGTAAAAATGGAATAGCTCGTGAGTTTACGTTCATGTCTGAACGCTTTTATAAATCTGGAAGATTTATTGCTCGTAGGTGTATATTCTTTGCTAATAATAAAACTAGCAAAGAAATGTGTTTTTATATATACCACAATTTAATATAGATACTTGTAAAGGTGATTGTCCGTTTCTTTTGTTTAGTGAATGCTTACATAGGTTAAATAGATTTGCTTTTAAAATGTAGATACAGGTTTTATAAATATTGAATATGGAAATATACGAAGCGTTTGTTACACATGTGCGCCGTAGCGTAGCGGGCCTAATCTGTAGCGAAACTGTGTTAAGTCAATATGATATAAATATCACCATAATATGTAAACTCGGTGCGAACAATATTCAATATAATATATTTAATTAGCGCGACGCATTCAGTTTTATTTAACGGCTCAATAACTCATTGCATAATGAGCTGCGGCAGTAGGTCTACAGTAACGAGTAAAAGTAAAGACTATGCTAATTTCCTAGCACTCGCTTGACAATGAGTGCTTGCGGTCCATTGTTAAGAGTCACATGTTTATTTTTACCCGTTGTAAATGGTGCACGTTTATTGGACGTCCGTTTACGCGACACCATCACGGTGTATTAATATTAACACTTTATTGCATGTTTGCTCATTAATTGTTAACGTGTCTCAGTAGTATTTGTTTCATATCGTCGGACTCTTTATATCGCAATCACGTTTTAAAATGAATTCCTGTTGTTCTTAATTGGATTCATAGTCATAATAATGTCACCGCTGCATAGAGTCACGTGGCCTGTAGTGTGTTAAGACCGAGAGTCTAGACAAAGCATATTTTTTCTCTGTAGATCCTATTCGTTTTTTTTTTTTTTTTTTTAAACATTCTCAATGACAATATAGAATATTATAATTATACTTAAAGATGCTATATTATATATTATTTTGAAATCCTACAGACAGCAATTAACAAAAAATTACAAACAACTTTTAAAAACCGATGTCAGATTGTTTAATCTTCTGGCTATTACTCATAAAATTATTGAAGCGAAATTTTGTACAAAATTATTTACCTGTACCTTGAAAGTGTGTTTTATACTGATCGACATGTAGTGTGAATCATTGACACAATAATAATCAGGTATAGTGACGTAAATTATGACATTTAAGGGCTCTCGTATTAATTTTTTCTGTGTTTGTTATGTTGACTTTTTTCATTGTATGTGAACTAGTTTCCTTTACTTGCTAACAAGCGATGATAAATAATAACGTTTAAAACAAAGAGGAATAATCTGTATTCTTTAAAAAAAATCAACTAATGCGATAAATATTTACGTATGAATAAACATTATAGGACACTATAAATGTGCATATTAAAGTGATTCAAGCATAATGGATTTAATTATAAATTCACTCACTTTATTAACAAATTGTATTATACAAGAATTCAGGTTACATTTTTGCTCTAATGAACGATTTAAGTTTTATTTATTCATCATAGGATGTAGAAAATATAATCACGTTAAAGTAATAGAACACATATTATTATCTATTCACACTTGTATATTTTCTCTGAGGCACGAAAAATTTTACGTATCTCATTGGTTCCTATACAACTAAAAATTAAACATTACGTAATGATCAATTTGTTTCCAGGTGGAGAAACCCGTAACAGAGGGACTCTCGCACAGAACAAGAGACCAATGGGAGATCGACCGGTCCTCACTAAAGTTCGTCCGCAAGCTCGGCCACGGGCAGTTCGGGGAGGTGTGGGAGGGCCTCTGGAACAGCACCACGCCGGTCGCCATCAAAACTCTGAAGTCGGGAACGATGGACCCGAAGGACTTCCTCGCTGAGGCGCAGATCATGAAGAAGCTGCGGCACAGCAAACTGATACAGCTGTACGCAGTGTGCACGCTAGAGGAACCCATATATATTATCACCGAATTGATGAAGAACGGCTCACTTTTAGAATACTTGCAAGGTAATACAAGTTTTTTTATCATCATCTTTAGCCCCTATTGTGTAATAAGGTTATAGGTTATGTAACCTTCAACAAAAACACTCACGAATTTTCTTAAAAAATCGCATGGCAAACTTTTAATTCTTAATAATTAGAAAATCGATACAATTATCTATTCTTTAGAAAGAATAACGCAGACATAGATATAGCTATGTTATTCCTTACATAGCTAATATCACCTCTTTCTTAGGAATAAATTTAATCACTGCTCTTTAGAAACTCTTTCCTTTGCTCACATGTATGCCTTAGGGTCACGGGCCACTCCACGCTATCTGTTCCATCTCGTATAACGTTTCGCAATCACGCTATCTTCGTGATTAATTAATTGTCAACGAGTTGATAATCATTGTGCTACCTATTATTACCTGATTGAGATCTGTAATTATCTGATCGAATGCGCCAATGTGACTGCTAACAGAGATAATCTCCTATGCCGATGGAAATGTTTTCTTATTAATTAGCTTGGTCTATTTTATTGTCTACTAGCTTTTGGTCGCGGTTTTGCACGCGTTAATTCGGAGTTGTTCAATAGATGTTATTATACATATAAACCTTCCTCTTAAATCGCTTCGTCTATTATAAGAGAACTCCTCAAAATCCGTATTGCGTAATTTTAAAGGTTTAAGCTTACATAGGGACAGAAACAGCGACTTTGCTTTACACTATGTAGTGATTATTAATTGTATTTCAAATAAACTACACCTCGTTTTTGCCTTTGAAAATTTTTCATAACAAAACCACAATTTATGGCACTTTTAAATTGCCTTTATGGCGTTTACTAATAAATAACCATTTCAAATGTACCCAAAACACGTGTGTGACCCGTAATGAACGATGACATTGCCCAATTCCAGGCAAAGGGCGCGGTCTGAAGCTGCAGCAGCTGATCGACATGGCGGCACAGATCGCGGCCGGCATGGCGTACCTCGAGTCGCAGAACTACATACACCGCGACCTCGCAGCGCGGAACGTGCTCGTCGCCGAGGCGAATATCGTCAAGATCGCCGACTTTGGTCTCGCCCGGCTTATTAAGGTGCGTACCCTGTGCTGTGTCCCGGGCGGGATAGGTGGCGGCAATGTAGGTTAGGGTCCTGGGTGGGGGTCAGATGGGTGCTTTAAGAGTTCTATGGCTTAGTTCCGGGCGTCAAAAGTGGGAGCTCTTTGGGTGATTTATGAGTTCTATGGCTTAGTTGGGCTTAGTGCAGGCTTGAATTGGTGCGTTTTGATTTTAAGTTAACTGAAAATAAGGCTAATACTGAATGGAAAGATGTATATAGGTAGGTAGAAAAAGATTTTGATAAGTTACGTAACAGAAGTTTAAAAAATTAAAATGGTTTATTTTTCTTCTTTTCTTTATGTTCCATATAGTATAAGCAATTGATTGAATTGTTTTAATTTTAACATTGATTAGAAATAAAGATATAATGAATGGGACCGTAATCTATCATAATAATAACTATATAATCAGTAGTTACATTATCGAAGCTCCTTCCGGCTATATAAATATCTCTGTCGGTATCACAAATAGATCAAATATGCCAAGCAAAAATTCAACTTGCAAATAGTTTTATATGTTATTTTCTATAATTAGTTAATTGCACTATAATTATAACAATTTTTTATTATGAAAGTGCCGGCTCGGGTATTGCTTAATATAATTATTTAGTCGTTATCATAAAATTATCATGTTTAATTAAGTTCAATTCCTCAGCTTTCAAGTAGCATTTCTTTAATTAGTGAAGGTTTTTTAAGCGAAAATAAAATATTATCATTCGAAATATCGACCGAAAATTGCATTTGCGGTGCATAATACCCGACTATATATTGAAACTAATCATCTGCTAGTCAATTCATTCAATGTTATATTAACGTTACGGCTGGATATTATTCAGGCTGTTAATAATCAGCTCCGATGTATGAAGAGGCTGGCTTTTATGATTAACCTTACTATACGCGTGCTAGCGTGAAGCAATACACTAGCGTATATTTTTTATATTATATTTGAGAAAACCTATCGATACGCTACTATTCGTTATTCAATCAATTATACCAATTGAGAAACTACCAGTTTACGATGCTGATAAATTAATAAAATCGAAATGAAGCCAGTTAGCTTTCCGCCCGCACTTGGCTCTAGTATTCAAAGGAAAAGATAGTCAGTTCTGTTTTACCCTCATAGTTCCCGCTCCCAGGATTTCCAGGACAAAAACTGTCTGATGTCTTTTCTCATCCCAAAAACAAACTGTCCTTCAATCAAATTTCATCACATTGTCTTCAGTGGTTTAGGCGTGAATAAGAAATAGACAGAGATACTTTCGCATTTATAATATTAGAAGGGATATCAATATAATATTGCATTAAACATACTTACCTTACGTCCGATCATTTGTGACGTAAATGTGTCTCTACATTATTCATCGAATAGTTTCGCGGAAGTGTGTTGTGTAAGACGCGATAACGGAAATAAATGTTATGGCCCATTGTACTCTTGCGTTTAATGATCTTTTATGAATAGATATTCATTTAGAAAATGATCTCGTTTTTCAACATAAATTATTGAAAAAACACACACTAGTTTAAAAACAACTTAGAAACTGTAAATTTGTGATTTGTACAATGAGAGACGGAGTATGTGGGTATTGTTTATTGTTTACAACTTAAATATTCATGTCCGTAATTGGACAGAAACCAATATTGTCTTACTGACCTTAGTTATATATTAAATTATGTATGCATGAGTTACTCTATTTTTCTTATCATTATTGGACCAGTTGTTTGCACATCCTTCAAAAATTATGGTAAATACACTAGAGGTTTAGGTACATAATAGACATACGCTTCAATAAATTCAGTGCAATACGTACTTTGCAATCATGTAATGATTATTAAAGTATACGATAAGAGTTACGTATTTATAGCAACAATAAATAGTCAGTAGTAAATTAAACGCATGTTTACTACGATTTTACTCTTTTTGGGTTTTCATCATTTCACATTTCAAATTAATTATGGTATTTATTAAAATTTCTTGGGTTTTATTTGAATGTTCAAATTTACTGTCATGATGATTATATTCATAAAAAATAAGACTATATATTTTTTTTTGCCATAAGCGGGCAACTGAGGTTTTTGTAAGCGATCACCACCGCCCGTGAACAATCGAATTCGCTGCTCGCTTACAAGGGGAAAGGGAAAAGGAAAGGATTGACGACTAGAAAGAAGGAATGGACTGAGAAGGGTGAGGAAATGGGCCTTCGGCTCTCCCACTCATCGTACGAAACACGGTAGCGTGCTACTATTTCATGCCGATATTTTAGCGGGGGTGTGGTACTTCTACCTACCCTGGCGAACCGGCCCAATTTACGCCAAAGCGACTCGACTCCCGCATACTAGATGGATAAACAATCTCTAATGAGGTACGTTACGATGGGACAGGAGGACGAATACGAGGCACGCGTGGGCGCCCGCTTCCCCATCAAGTGGACGGCGCCGGAAGCCGCGAACTACAGCAAGTTCTCGATCAAGTCGGACGTGTGGTCGTTCGGCATCCTGCTCACTGAGCTCGTCACTTATGGCCGGACGCCTTATCCGGGTAAGCTGGGTGTTTTTCTATTTATTTAATTTTTTTTTAAGATATTGTGGGTAGGTATTCTATTTTGATTTTTTTCGAATTAGCTAAAGTATGCGGTTATTAATCTTACAGTAACAAGTTTTTTATGTCTTCATGCTTTTGGTTGTATTTCTAATCTATATGCATAGCGAGTTGAATAAATCATAAAAATATAAATGATAGTTGGGAACTACAGTCATTATAGTCTGTTGGTGAGCGATGATGTCAAATTACGTAACAATCTCGTGGAAACGCCCTCTGTACATTGTTATACATTTTTATTTAATGATTCATTTTTGTTTTACTATTTAACAGTAAAGCTGCTTGTATTTGATTGTACATCCGTTATTACAGATATTACATTATTATTTCATCAGCTCAACTTGCTCGCTACTTTTTTTATACAGACGTAAGAAAAAAAAAATATATTAAATCTGACTATCCTAATCACTCAAATAAGATATACTCATGAAATTATCTTGTCCTCGATCCTTGATAAGTGTGCAAAATTTCAATGAATTCTGTCCGTTTAGAGTGGGTCAAAATCGAATCTATGGGAGACGGTTACATACAAATATACTGGTGAAGCTATCGTGTTGATAAACAAACGCTAACATAAGAACACATCGCATCCGCGCAGGCATGTCGAACGCGGAGGTGATGCACCAGGTGGAGCACGGGTACCGCATGCCGTGCCCGCCCAGCTGCCCCGCGCCGCTCTACGAGATCATGCTCGAGTGCTGGCACAAGGACGCGCTCAAGCGGCCCACCTTCGAGACGCTGCAGTGGAAGCTCGAGGACTTCTTCACCATGGACAACTCGGAGTACAAGGAGGCGGCCGCCTACTGAGCCCGGCCCGCCCTGCCGGCCCACCGACACAAGACACACGTTAGTTGCACGTCTTCATGTTGAGATTTCTTTGCCGGCTTGAATCCAAAACATTACTTGGCAAAAATACATATTATGTAATGATTTTTAATAAAAACTACATTCCCTTCAAATTGCCAAAATTTGACCAAATTATAATGGAATCACACGACCGCATGAAAAATACAGTCGAATTGATAACCTCCGCCTTTTTTGAAATTGGTTGAAAATCATGATTAATTCAATGTTGTATACTCTTAATATTATAACTACAAAATATGAAGCTTGTGTTATTTATCAAAGCAAATGACGTCATAATCATATATTTTCCGTTGTGTAACAATATTCAATGTGCTGCTAATTGGCAGGCTGCGAGCGTGTACCACATGCCGCCGGAGCTGCAGCTGCTGCACAACAGCGCGTCGATGCAACACCTGCACGCGCACGCGCACCCGCACGCGCACGCGCACGCGCACCACCACATGCCCGTGCACTCGGCCACGCTGGCCCAGATGCCCGTGCACGCGGCCGCGCTCGCACAGCTGCCCGCGCACTCGGCCACGCTGGGCCAGGTGCACTCGGCCACGCTGGGCCAGGTGCACTCGGCCGCGCTGGGCCAGCTGCCGGTGCCGGTGTGCCACCACCACGCGCACGGCAGGAACACGCTCGCGTACCGCGTGCCGCACTAGCTCGCCCACACGCGCCCACACGCGCCCACACGCGCCACACGCGCCCACACGCGCCCACACGCGCCACACGCCGACGCACCGCGCACACTACGCACGCTGCGCACGTGTACAACACAACGCTAAGGAAGACGAGAAGATGTGATCACACGTGTGGTCGGTGTTCGCCTCTGTGATTTGTAAATGTGCGCGGTTTCAATACGTTTGCACTGTGAATTCTTTATAACTATCAGTTTTATGATTTGTCATACCACAATACGCAGTTCTGTAGTTGTTGATTTCATGACGAAATTGCTGCACGTGGTGTACACACAGCATTTTATTTATTCATAATAATAAACATCAGCAATTGTGTATTTAGATATTTTTATGTAGTGTCAATGTGTGCGCGCCGAATACCCAACACTTTCATTGTCATTGTAAAATGAAATCATTCATTAGAAGTATAGAATTGATTTTATTATAATAACGGCATATAATTACTGTAAGAGAGTTAGCTTGTTGAAAAACTCGATATAAAAATTGTTACCATTGTGGTATTAGAGTTGACATGAAGAGTAAATAATCTTCAAGTATGTTTTATATTGAGTTAGATGAAAGTAAAATTAGCGTCTGTTATTTAAATCACTCATCACTTCAGTTCAATACTATGTGCTTGGTAATAAACGATTTTCATCCTTAACGTGTATGTAATAAGGATCAAAATCATATTATTTCAATAGTAAAATCATTAAACTCGTAACAAGGCCAAAACAGATTTATTCGCCCGTTTTCGCATTTTTCCATAAGCTCTTTAGGAAGTCTTCACTAGATTAAGCTTGTTTAAATGCGCAAATATAAGCAGTCTTTCTCGCTCTAATAAGAGATATTTAGATGAATAGAGAAAGATAAAGCTGTAGTTAAATGCGAATGCGGTCGTTTGAGTTTGGCTTAACTTTTTTCATGTAAGCTAGGTGTCGACATTCCTTTTAATTTTACACGTATACACAAATACTACGTATGTTAGTAATAAGATACCGATTTTTTATAATAAAGCAACGGATTAACGTAAATTATACTGTAATTGTTTCGATGTGAGGGAAATAGAATTAAAAATGTGCAAAGAGATGGTTATAAAGTATTTAATAAGTAAATTAATGTGTACGCGTGTATTTTTCTTATTGCATCTTAATCAAATTTTATATTTAAGCATGTATGGTTTGATAAAATAAGGGCAAATTCGCTAATTCATTAATATTCATACGTACTTGATTCCGTCTCGAACGCAGGACATACATCATCATTTTTTAGAATTATTTCCCCAATTAATTTTGCTGTATAATATCTAGTTTTATATCTCTTTGTATCTAAATTAATTTTATCATCCTCACGTCGATAGTACTTTGCCCGCAATTTTTACGAAAGTATTTATAGTGTAGGCTAACTTTTATCGCACGAATTCTCAATTATAAAGTCGCTGTATCGAAATACAAGTTCACAAAAACTTGTATTTACTACTTGTGTATGGGGTTATGATATCTAAAGAGCTGATTTTTCAATCTTCAAGTGGCATTTTCAAGATTTTAATTCTTCTTGGGTTGTTTTGCATGACACGAGTATTTTTTGTCTTCAAATTTCCTTGAATATTGAAAAATCAGCTGGCACTGAAGTAACAACGAAGTTAGTTTGGGATTCGTGCAAGTGACGTAGGTGGTGGGTGCGTGCGTGTGTGCGTGTGGTGCGTGTGCGTGTGCGAGTGCGAGTGCGCGCGTGTGCGTGTCGGAGGATATTTAGGTTCGGCAGGGACTCTTGTATTGCGCGTAACGATTCTCGTTCATGTCTCGATTACGCGCCATCGGATAAGGTATTTTTCACCTTCGTATACCATATTTAATGTAGATTAACGATATTGGTGATAGATGCCAAATAATCCTAATAAAGAACTGAATTTTATATGTATACATACTGATCGTTCTGAGGGTATTTAGACGTTAGACATTATTTATGTAATTTATGTAGCTTTTCTATCGCGTTCGACTAACGAATACATACACATTATTATTCTAATTGTATTGGAGGCGTTCGTTATTATTATTTCAGCGAGTTTCCTTCAGACGTGCTCGGTTCGATCGGTTCGCGATGCGGAAGCGTTTTGAATTTGATTTGTGCCAAGACTTTTAGTTTAAGCGAAAGTTTTACGTTGCCACGAATTATATCGATTGTCCAATAGGCGACCGCTCGCGTGACTCGTGAGACGAATTGGCCTAAGAATTAATGTTTTGGATGTGTAGTTTTGTATTTTTATGTGTTAGATATATAATTAGTATTTATTGCGATTAGATATTATTTATTGTCGGCATCATACTCATGCGTTATTCCCGCAAGACGTTTGTATGTGCAATAGCTTCGAGTAGTTTTGTTACGTATTGGAAACTCGATGAATGTTGTCGTAGCGAAACCGATTTTACATCCTCAGAACATTTGAAAACATGAGTTGTACGATAGGTTCGGAAATGTTATCGTCGACGCTGACGAGTATCTAAACTGTTTGATACCCCGGACAGTGCTTTAGTCGTTTCCCCCATTATTGTAAATAGTACCAAATGTAGAGTTAAAAGTTTACGAGTGATATTAGTTCGTCGGTGATTACGAAAACGTACTGCCCAATAGAGGTCCACTGACTCTACCATTCCAATCGGATCGCAACCATTTTATTATTATAGATAGACATTGTGACAAAACGTTTAGATGGTAAATTACATTTGTTGTATCACAGTTAATTATTGATAAGACGGAAATTGACTCGCACAAATTTGAAATAGCTTTTGATTAACTGCCTATTAACGAGGTGCCTCAAAATTCTTCATATATATACGTCACAAAGTATTCGGTCTTGATGTCTTGCTACTCGTCCGTGAGCGAAGTATATTAGTTTTCATACATTATATTAGATCTCTATTCGATTGAGTGCTCAAAACTATTGGTATTTTGATAGATATTTTTTCAGCTTGGTTTCAATGTGAAGTGGTCAAAGTTCGCTCACGACCAGTGGCAACGTTGTTTTGTAAACGCACTGTGGATATAGCACTTGAATGTATAGAGAAATGAATGGTACAAGTAGATTTTGAACTTCTGTATAAACTTTTACTCATTCCGAGTATCCAAGAAAATAGTAATATTTTAAATGTATTTTATGATCTTATTCACAGTACTACGAGGATAACAAAAGTGACTATTTACTCTCCTACTGTATTATTTTGATAATTTATTTAGTACGTTAATATCGTCGTAAGTTGTAGCTGTATAAACGCTTTAGGCTTTACGCTTTATCGCAATTAGCTAAGTTCGCTACGTTTTGTCCCGTTCAAGGCAATAATATAACGTATTATTATATTTTTAATTATTTTTATTTAGTTAGCCAATTATAAGTGTATTACTTGTAAAATTGCGCCATCACAATATAATATGGGAGTGAATCAAATAGAGATAAGGCTTCGTGAAAGTGTTACTTCGATATAAATGAAAAGCAGTATGATTTGTTTCTGTGTTACATGACATAATATGCGTGGTTTTACAGTAATGTACAGTTTAGCGATTAAAGACGGAATGCGTAAATTCGAGTGCGACTGACGTTAGTTGATACTGATCGTAACGTGAGCTAAGGTCTTATTACCTCCGAGTATCAATTAATTATATTTTAATTGTCGGCCGGTGGCTCAGTGCCGTATCGACTTTGATCATTATTATGATTATATGTTGTTGCCGTACGGTCCGGCTTTCTCTTATATGATAAATAATATTTATATGATAAATTATAATCATGCGCCGATTCGCCACTGTTTTACCGGTATTATTATTATGGTTATGATTATTATATTTCACTTATTTGTAAAGATTTTTTTAACACAACAATAAATATAAATGTGAAATATTCTTTGTTTTATTGTTTTTCCTTATCCCTTTTTTGTAATTTAATATGGTTGGATTATTAAAAGGCATTTTTAATTGCAATCTGCGTAGAAACTTCTAGTGAGTTGAAATTTTGTATACACCTTTATGACGGCGTAATAATGAAATCATGACAAATCGATAAAAAAGTTGTAAATGCCTCAAAATACCTGATATTGTTTTTTGGCGAATATCTCGCGCTTTTCTCAATAGATAGTGGTTTAATATTATAAATATTTTCGCGAAAATTCTTCCTACTTATATTATAAATGCAAAAGTTTGTAAGGATGTGTGTTTGTTACTCTTTCACCCCAAACCTACTAAACTGATTGCAATGAAATTTGGTACGTATACAGCTGGACAACTCAATAACATATAGGCTTTTTATCCCGATATTCTTACGGGATACGGACTTACGCGGCTGAAACCGCGGGACACAGCTAGTATGTACATAAATGCCACTCGCATTTTTCTGAGTAACTAATTTTGTAGTTGAGCGCTGAGTAAACAATAAACACACACACAATGCACTTGCATACCTATTGTATACTGTGTACTGTACACCAAGGAAACAAGGTGTAAATGATGAAAGCAAAAACATTTCAATTTTCAATTATATTCCTAACTTTTACACAGACATCAGATAATCTTCTTCTATGATCTTCGCTCAAAACATTTTCTTTGAGTTCACACAATGAAGCAGCATCTGCTTCTATCCTCAATACTAGAGCTTCGATTTCATTCACATTCAATTTAACTCGTTTGCAACTCGGTTCATTGTCACTATCATTATCAAAAAGTGTGTCAATATCGGCCAAATCGAAATTACTTTTACTTTGACTGCGCGCCGAAACCGTGTTACATACTTGAGATTTCAAGCACTTATGACTAAAATCATTTCGCTGTACATTTTCAAGCTGATTTTTCAATACATTCATATTATTTTGTATGTTATCATACTCTTTAAATTCAGTCAATATATCTTGTAATGAATCTTCCTGCACTATGTCACAAAATTCCTTTGATAAAAACAAATTTCTAACCACATTGAATATATATTGTCGTGACGCAAAATCAGTATTAATAAGTACTTTTTCGAAGACATCGTGCAAGATATTTGATTGTATATCTAAGTGACGATCATATAAAGCACAAAACGTTGGTAATGAGAGATAGATAAGATCCAGGTTTTCTGATTTGAGTATCCTGGCAATTATACGGAGAATCTGTAAATAAAAATATTACACCCAACTTACTTCAAGTCTACTACTTAATACTACTTAATTCATAAATAATCAATACAAGCAATACATTTAAGATAAATATTTCTGACGAAAACTAAACCTCAGGCATCATCTTACATCTTAAAGTATTATCAAAATCTGTTACGCATACGAAAGTTGTCAGGTAACAAAGCCAAAAAAATTCAGACGAATTTAGAATCTCCTAATTTTTAAGTCGGTTGAAAATGGAAATCATGATGCTTTATAGGTGTAATTAAGATTAATATTATTTTTTAATCATTATTTCTTGATTATATCATTAAATTGTTTGTTTCATATGTATATAATTTACCTTAATTTTAACATGTTTCGTAATTCTATCCCTTACAGATTCAGTGAGGGAAATCAGTGCTTCAACATATCTAAAATACCAAACGGAGCTCTCGTCAAATTCCCTAACTTCATAGTTACATTTAGGACAAGCTCTTCCCCACATTTTGTCTAATAATTCTATAATGTTGTCATCGTTGTGTTTACAGGTCGCTGCTAAATTAATCAATTGAATCTGAAAAGGAAAACTGATTATATTTAGTAACTTATTTGTATGTAAAATGCCATTATAATATCTAATTTATATATTGAATAGTACACAATTTGATAGCAGAAATTGTTACATATCGCATTTTAGTTTACACTACCTTGTTACATATTACAGAAATTACGTAGCAAAGTGCACATTACACATATTCATAAAAATTTTATTACACTTTTGCTTACTAGAACTGTTTTAATGACAAACCATTCGTTTAAGACCATTCGTTAACGAAAGAAATACACATTTTATAAAAAAACGGTATAAAGGGATCCTATTCCTAAAACTTTGCCATATCCAACAGTCTAATCAGGCTGTATCTCATGATCCTTGATAATAAGACAATGATTATTTTCAGATATCGTTTACTTCTGTTGGCGCTATATCAAGTAATGAAATATATCAATAATAAAAATCGAGGTTAAGCAACGGTTTGAGGTTAAGACGCGGCCACAAATCGGATGAGTCACCTGATTTTTTGCAAGTCCGACTCGCACTTGACCGATTGATTTCATAACCAGACAGGGTGAATAAGAAAAAAATAATAATTATTACTGATCTTACCATATTATCAACGCCTTCATCATCATCTATTCTCAAACCATGGAACACTTTTTGTAACTTATCGAAAACTAAATGTTCTGCATTATACTGCACGTTCAATGGCAAATTCGATATCCGCAAACCGATCCATACATTCATATTTTGTTTATCCAGTATATTATATTGTTTATATATTAACAATTTATCCTGTTGTGAACAATGTTGAAATAATCTTCTCAAGGTATAGAGGAGAAAGATTTTTTGTGGGGAACCATTGAATGATTTAATGTTTGTAAGTTTTTGATACACTTTTATTAAAGACATGAGTGTGTTGGAAAGCAGTCTTGGATCGCATGATCTGAAAGAGAACATTTTACTCCTATTAGTATATTAACGCTCAAATTCAATTGAATTATTAAGCACTATTAACCAAATAAAATATTTGTTTTGATGACTTTAGGTAATATAAATTTAAATAGTAACATAGTCAAAATATGTACGACGGGCGAAGTCGGAGTGAACACCTAGTGTATAATAATGTATTAATTATACCATTTTATAGTTCAATAACTTGCTTTATTCTCTTTGTCCTCATTTAAATTATAAAAAATGCTCATATAAAAATTTAACTAACTTACAAAAAACAAATGTGTAAAAAAATGTCTACCCAAAAGACCCAGGGCGAGCAGCTTAAAAAGATAAAACAATATCTTAGTTGTTCATTGAGTGTGCCTCGACTATGTTTTACAAATTTTAATATGCTATTTACATGAAGCAATATTTACCTTAATAAGATCACCCATAAGTTTCCTGCAAAAACAGCTCTATAGCAATCAGTATTCAACAAACTCTCATACATAATTCGTTCTAGGATAGAAAATTCTTCAGAATTAAATGTTTTGGCAAACGCCACTGTGACTGTTAGTAAATAAGCAAATAAACTATAGGTCTGATCTTCACATTCTCTACCAATCTTAAACTTCAAAGCAATGTTAAACCATGTGTGACCTGAAACAAAATAAGACTCTCACATAAAAAATAGTTCTTCAAAAAAATTTAAAATAATTAGAGCTTTAAATTAACACTGTGTGAGTTCATTACGTTTCATGTCCTTGCATATATTTTACAGCTATTTAAAATACTAACCTGAAGGTAGTAATGAAAACACACGTCTTATTATGCGTATTCTTATACCACCAGATTCCATAGGAATGTTTAAAAGTTTTCTCATTATTGCTGCAAGTAGTAAAATATAACCAAAATATTCATCTTCTTGAAAGTTGTTCTCACTGAAGTTATAAACACACTGTAAAATTAATAAGAGTGTTAATTATGTACTCTACTAATTAATGGATGAATGGGTAACTGGGGTTCACGGAGTACTGCAGTAGTGAACACATAAGTACACATTATCTTAGCTGTATTCCACACCAAACGACGGAACCAATTGCAACAAACTTTATATGTAAGCTAACTATAACATAGTCTTTTGTCGCAAATATAAAACTAGAAGCAAGTGACATTGTGAATTAGCATTCATTATGCTAGCGTATTTGTAAGCAAATGTAATATTGAAACAATAACAACTATAAAAGAACCTACTTCTTGAAAATAAATATATTTAAATTTTAGCTATGTAATTTAACTTAACTCATACTTTCTATACTTACATGAAGAAATTTAGTATCAGTTGCAAGCTGATTGAGAAGTACTTCCAATGAAACTGTAATATTTGATTCTACTTGTCTCGAAAGTTTCGATTTTTGTTTCAAATCCAAGTATGAACTGTTGAAGCTGTGATAAAATATAATTAAATACACAACACGGTTTACTTGATTTTATTCTCCTTTTAAATATCTAATTTAATCACCAAACCTAGTATGGCATAAAATTTATTCAATGTATATTTAAGATAAAATTATTTTCAAATCAAATAAATTTAATCAAGATTGGTTATGTAGTTCAGGATTGAGAGACAACAAACAAAGTATATATATATATAAGATGATAAATATTTTACACAATATTGATGACAACTGTTAATGATCACGAATTTCGTATGTGGGAGTCGAGCATGCTTTGGCATGAATTGGGCCAGTAAATAGTAGCATGTTACTGTGTTTCGTTCGGTGAGTGGGGGAGCTGGAGGCTCTATTCTTGATTTCCTAACCCTTCCCAGTCCATTCCTTCTTTCCAGTCGTCAATCTTTTTCGTATCCTCTATCCCTTAAAAGCGGGTAGCGCATTCGTAGAGGCACTACGTCTACGAATTTTCTTGGGCGGTGGTTATCGTTTACCATCAGGATTCATGTGAACCACAAGTTCAGTTGCCTGCTATGACACCTGCTATTTTATTGAAAAACCACAGTAAGTAGCTTAAATTACTTACGTAAACAAATATATTAATGTATCCAATATGTTTTCATGATCATGAGTTGTTGCGTCTTTGAATATATTACATATCTTTGATAATATTCTGATCCCAAAACTTGCAACTTTTACCGATCGCAATATCGTCTTATCATCGTTTACCTGAAACATGAGAAAATAGAAGGTTGAAAATCTCCCATTAAAAATTTTAGTAGCTCTTAGTGGAAAAGTTAACAAGCACATTTGCATGTTATGGGCATGACATGGACTAATATTCGAAAACATATTACTACACCAGTTTAGATTAAAACAACATTAGGAAAATACGAAAAAAAAAAGGAAAACAGTAGTTAAATAAAATTCGAATATTGTTTGTGCAGACATGGTGAAACAAAACATGTGATGACCGATTGAGACAATGGCGATATATAACGATAACTTATGAAGAAAAACATTAGAATATTACCTCTACACCTGTCTTCATGTTGTTTTTTATCATATCAATGAAGAGTTTTGAACACTTATTATATATTTGTTTGTCTAACAAATATCTGGAATACTTTTCACATATTGCTGTGTAGGCTTTCCACTGCTCCGCCATAGTTTTAACATCCAGGGCTTGGGCTACTTCACCAATTTTTAGATTTATATCTAAAGCTATAAAAATCAACTTATGATTACATTTTAAAATAAATGTACGTCGGAGTACCCGCTGGGATATTAACGAACGCAAGCGCATGACTCACGAATTGCGCTTGAACATAGTCGTTGGAGCGTGCGGGCATTCAAGTATTAGAGCTCGTGCCGAGCGGACGTGTCTGTTCGAGTCCTGACACAAGTTTGAGTTATAATTGATGTTATATGAAGTGATGTGTTTTCTGTGAATTAAGTGATCTAAATTAATAAGTGTGAAATTCCGTTTGTCTTTTGCTGCTCAAAATTACCCAAGATGAAGACATAATCAGACTTTCAAGTAGGAAATCATAATCAGCCCATAGAGCCCTATACTCAAACCGGAGGTAATATATATTTCCATATCCAATGACAGCAGCCTCTCCATTTGGTAACAATCAACACAAAAAAATATAAGTTTGACTATGTCTGTTTTCTTGCCTTAAAACAGTTATTATCACACAATCTCTAGTGAGAATTATTTCAAATAAATCAAACCGATTTTTATTGCAATAATCATTTGCCTAATGCAATAATTATTCACATTTTCTGTTTATGTTATATTGGGCATCAATACCTTTCAATAAGACATCCAATTGATCTGTTTCACTTAAATCAAATGCATAGTGTTTTTCCATTGACATTAGATAAGTTAGTTGCAGTTCATGGCAAGTTCGGAACAAGTCTTTTAACTGTTTCTCCACCTTATATATATTAACTCCATACAAACATTCACTGTAAATAAAGATATTTTTAACCATATAAACAAAAGCATTACAATAGTATATTAACTGCTTGTCCTAAGTGTGCATGGTTTGATGAAATACAAAAACTGGTTTGGCCCTTCTGTACTTATGGTAGGTAGCCTTTACCACTAAGGGATATGGTGAGAGAATTATTGAAACCAGTCTGGTAGTCATTGAGATTGTGTAATCAAACAAACATCAAACATCAAACAAACAACCTTCAGCTCTATTTTATTATATTTAAAAAAAAACCATGTTACTTGGTGAATTTATAGCTTTGTAATGGTTAATGATGTATAAAAGATTTTAAAAATTCATACTTATTTTTGAGTTTAGAGATGGAATCATTGCACACATAACAGACATACAACACATTTTCCTAGGACATTATAGATTTAAAGTTTAAAATTTAATTTTTTAATCACCTATCCTTGCAGTGAGTAAACACCGACAAAATAATGTTTCCTGTAATTGTGGGATATGCCTTTATACTACAGCAAGCCAAAGCAAAGGACTCTATTGCATTTTTTATAGAGCTTGATAGCACTTGAAGTAAACATACTGCATCTTCTATATGCTCACACAGTCTTATAAATTCCAAATTCGTATCTTCTAATGCACTCGCTATGACATTTAAGCACTAGAGTAACAAAATAGATACAATAAATTAAATGTATTAGAAAACATAAATAATTAATAAAATATTTATTTGATACAAGCAGTGGTGGCTCAGTGGTGAAGACCTCAGACTTAAAATTGGCAAGTCGCGGTTCAAGTCCAGGCGAGCATGGAGGAAATATAATGATTTTTCATATTATCTGTGCATATGTAACATCACCCCTGCTCAAAACGGCAAAGGAAAATATTGTGAGGAAACTGGGATGTCCAAATAAAAATAAAAAGTTTGACGACATGTGATATCTGCCAACCCGCACTTGGCCAGCGTGGTGGACTATGGCCTGAACCCTCATAGGCCTGTGTCCCAGCAGTGGGAACATATATGGGCTGATGATGATAATATTTGATACAAGAATACTTCACAAAGAAAAAACTGTAAAATTACCAACCTGATATATGCATATTTCACAGTCACGTAAAATTTCATTAAAATATTTAACTGATATCTGTTTCTTGTCCTTACATAATGAGGATTTTAAACTATGCAATAGAGTTTTATATGTGTCTGCATCCATCTGAAATATAAATCCAGGATAAATTATACGAGTTTTATCAACTCTTTAATACGCTATATATAATATTTTTTTGTGATGCTGTATGCACATGCATTTACTAATGATTAAATCTAATGAAATGTATGTGATAGCATCTGTTGAATTTATTATAAATTATAATATATTTTCTTACAATGGATACTGTAATTACAGAGTTGTTAACTTCAATACTCGTTTCAGAAAATACGTCCGAACTTTGTGAATCGTCCATTTCAAATTGTAAACTTTATGTTATTTACTTCACGAATATTAATCGAATCGAAAGATACACTCTAATAATAAGAAGTCGGATACATAATCAATAGCGATTAGTTTGTTTTTGTTTTAGGTAGGTACTTTCGGAAAACAAGACATTCCCGCTAAAATACTATTACAGATGAATAACTAGCTTCAATTTACAAATATATGTGCGAATATGTCACTATACGTCACTGTCATCATGTGAACAGAGTAAGTAATCTAAATAATAGATAAAAAAATATTCCTCTCCTTTATCATCTCAAATATACCTCAAACTCAGTTCCTCCTCCTCCTTCTTTTCATTTATTCCTCCTTTATTTTTTATGTGTTGTCATTAAGAAAGGATATAGGGAGCATATTGTGTTATCAAATACGCTGATATGTTTTTTTTTAATTCTGTAACCATCTAACAATATCTAAATCTATTTCATAGCGAGAAACTCCTCTTCATTACGCTTAAACCACTATTAAATCAGATTGGAATGAAATTATGTTAAAAGTCATAATTTTGTTGCAAAGACAGTTTGAGAATCGAGAAAGTAAAGAGGACAAGTGGAATTAATATGGAAATCCCACGGGAACTGCAATTATGCCTATCTTTTCTATTGAAGCGCTCCCGAGACCAAGGGCATTAAGCTTGTATAGACCAACATTTATGTCTGTTATCTGTTTATTTGTTACAAAATATATCAACCCGTAGCCTAGCTCAAATAAAAAAGCAAAATCAGTTGTCAATGTCAAACTTCACGAACGTAAAAAGATTGTCAAATTCACTTTTTCACGTGCAGTGCACGTTTGCCGGTCTTTCTTATTTACATTTTTCAATTACTCAAATATTCAATAAAAAAACTTCTATTATATCCTTTAGACCGCTCTTTAGCGCTATGACATAATGGGTGAAAAGTTAGTAGCAGCTCTAAAGCAAATAGAGCTAGAAACAAAGAATAAAGATCTCCTTAAAGCATGTCAACAAATAAGGGTTAGTTCATGTTTATATATTATAATTTTGATTTTGTAAAGATTTTTCGAAGCTGATCTACGTATAAGTAAAATTTATTATCCTTTAATTATCATTAAATTTATACTTTCTTATTGACTTTAAGCATCACTTTTATAGTTACTTCATAAGTGGCTCACTTATGAAGTAACTTATGGCTTTTCTACTTTTCTTCTATGATCCATGTGGCAGTAAAAGTACAGAAAATTCTATGATAAATGCTTTAAAAAACACATATAAATATATTATAATTCAAATTTCTTAATTCAATATATATATTTTGAATTAAGAATTTAGAACTTCATCCTTGTACTGCTTATCACTACATAAAACGCATTTTGAATAAAACAACTTGTTTAGTTTTGAATTATTTTTCTTAGAATATTTGATTAATATAATCCTGTTGGATCATTTTTACAGTTTTCGTTGGTAAAGCATCATGCAAGTACTGATAATCTAGTTACAAAATTATCAGAATACATTCTTAATTTCGAGGATGCTGTCATATTAGGGAAATACTTGCCTAATTTGTCCCTTGCACTAGTTTCTACCAAAATTCCTCTGAAGCCTGTTTTTTCGAGCAATAGCCATGATTCTGCTACGGATTGTGAAAAAACAAAACATCTGGAATATTCCATTGTATTAGCACAATTAAGTGACCACCCTGATGTGTTACAGTAAGTATTTTTATTGGTATCTTCACATGTTATGTGAAATTTTTAAACTGCTTGTTTATTATTACATTGTTTACTATATGTAAAATTATATAATAGTAAACTAGCTGTTGCCCTTTGCCAGCGCGGTCCTAATAAATTTTCATGTTACAAACTTTCATCCCCTTGGGGAGTGAATTTATCAAAATCCTTTCTTAGTAGATTTAGGTCATAACATCTATCTGCATGCCAAATTAGAGCCTGATCCGTCCAGTATTTTGGGCTTTGCATTTATAGATCACTATATTAGTCGGCTACCTTGAAGTTATATACATGTATATTAAGATAATTGTTCTTACAAGTACAAGTTTTTTTTTTCAATTATCATTTGTTCATATGAGTACTATTTATGTTTCAGATACACCCAAAAATATTTCCAAATAAATCCAATACCACCATATGAAATCTTCATACATCATGAAGATTCTTATAATGTTGCACCTAAGAAGAGAAGACTTCAAGACTACAGGCAAAAAATATCAGACTATAATATAGTGTCATGCTGTTATAAATTATTGAGAAAATTACCAAATGAATTTTCAACAAAATGGGATTGGACGAAATTTGTTGTAAATTTCAGCCACCATGAGAATGAAGAAACAAGATGGTAAGTTACCCAGTTTCTTATATTTGCTTGATATTTAGCAAGACTCTTGACTTGTGTGTTAATTTTATAATTCACTGTCTACTTTTTGTTTTTGAATTTAAATAATGTCTTTCATTTATATAATTAAAAACAAAAAAATAAATAAATAGGTAATAATAATTTAAAAGTAATGTAATCCCATTACTGACAATTTTTTATTTCAAATTACAGAATATATCAGAATTAAATTATTCATAAATTTTCATGTATGTCTAGAAATAACTGATAAATTGCATAATTTTTTGTTGAAATTTCTAGGATGGTTAAAGAATGCATGGTGATATTAACAAACATGACAGAGGCTCAATCAAGAACATTGAATAAGAACTTAAACATATCCATTGACACAGACCTAAGAAATAACATGTCAAAAGTAGAACAAACTATTGGGACAGGTATAGAGAACTTGACAGTAAAAGCCGAATCAATCATAAACATTGATGGAATAGTTTTGCCTATCTATGACAAGGATAATGTTCAGCCAGCTACATTAGTTCCTGTTAAATCAACTATCAACAACTTAAGAAGCTTGGCCCTAGCAGTTGCTTTAGGTATAATTATTTCTAATAAAACTAGTTGTTCATCCTGGTTTCACACATTATACTTTAATATCCTTTATTATACTTTAATATATGAAATGATTAATGAATTACACATAATAGAACAGAACATACATATGAAATGATTATTGAATTTTTTTATGATTAGAATGTAGTTCCTGAAATTTGAATGTTCAAACAAACAAAAAAACTTTGGCTTTATATTAATAAGTATAGATTATTACATTAGGAGGTGTTCATAAATTACCTGAGGTGCTTTTTTTTATTTCTGTTCCTCCCTTCCCCCCCTAGTGAGATGTTGTGAGATTTCATTCAACCACCTTCTCCCCTTTAACAATTTGTATATTTGTTTAAAATAATATACTAGCAACAGTAAAGCAATGAAACAATTTTGATTGAATGCAAGAAGATATTTGTACAAAAATCAATCTGAGGATGTTTGTTCATATTTAACTAAACTGTTTATTGTAAAGCCATTTGTATAAACTTTAACTTCATATTTCAACCTTGAATTTGTAATGTGTATGTGTAATAATACATATATATGTGACTTCATAAAACTCAATTGAATTATGAAATAAAAAATTTATTATAAAAATAATACATAACTTTTGTCAACAATAATTATTTACTTATATTTTATATACTTATTATAAATTAGTTTTTAGGGATTCAGGTATGAAATTTTTATTCTAAACAAAAAATGAATAATTGAATCCGTTAAATATGTTACAGCCATATATATGATCTCTTCAATATATTGTATTTTTTTGTTTACAGGTAACGCTCTATCACTTATGGGTCCTGTAGGATCTGGTAAAACATCATTGGTGGAGCATTTAGCTGCAGTAACCGGCCGTAAAGCAACAGCATTTAAAAAAGTTCAGTTGGGCGATCAGACAGATTCCCGGATGCTACTGGGATCACATCAATGTACAGATGTGCCGGGAGAGTTTATTTGGACTCCCGGTGTTCTTACTGAGGTAATTTTAAAAGCTTTTTTCCTACAAATTGTTTAATCCCTATTAATATTGTAAATGCGAAAGTAACTCTGTCTGTCTGTTACGCTTTCACGTCTAAACCACTGAACCGATTTTGATGAAATTTGATATGAAGATAGAACTGAACTTGGAAAAGGACATAGGATACTTTTTACCGTGAAAAAAGGGATAGAAGGGGTTGAAATAGGGGATGAAAGCGATATAAGCGAATTCCACGCGGGTGAAGCCGGGCGGAAAGCTAGTTTAATAAGTGGTACTAATGTGAAATTAAAAAAAAATTATATGATACATATTAGTTTCATTTGTTAGAAATTAACAAGTAGATACTTAAAATTTCATGAACTATTTAATTTTTTTTATTTTTATCAATTAATTATGTACATTTGTTTTTGCTTTAGGCTGTACTTAATGGCCACTGGTTGTTGTTAGAAGATATTGATTGTGCTGCATTGGATGTGGCATCTACATTGAGTTCACTTTTGGAGAGAAATACTCTGTGCGTACCTGGTTTTAGAGATGCCTTGCCAGTAACGCCTGGTTTCCAATTATTTGTGACTCAGCGGTAAGTTGAATTATTATTGATTAGCGTTTGCTTTAATGGGCTATGAGATATCATGAATTAAAAAATAATAATTTCGGTTTGAAAAAATTCTCAAAAGAGTATATTTATTTTTCCTTTCAGCACAATCAAAACAAATTATGGATACCAAAAGAAAATATCAAGCTCAAGTACTTTACTACAAAAGCATTTAACAGTAATAAACGTTGAACCTTTATCAAGGTCTGAGCTTAGTGAAGTTATACAAACACTGTTCCCTAGTCTGACTACAATTTCTTCAAAGATGATAGAAGTTTTTATGATGTTTTCTGTTGGATGCCATGATACATCTTTACAAACTACCGAGGGAGAAACGGAAAAGGCTAGCAGTGTAGTTGTGATGAGAGGTTCAAGGCTCATATCTACAAGAGATCTCATGAAATGGTGTGCTAGATCAGTTGTCGGTTTTAATGTATCCAGCCCAGACTCTGCCCTAAAAGTATTACAGGATGCCTTAGATATTTTTACCTGTTCAGTATCATCACCCGAAAATAGACTAGAATTATCCAAAAAAGTTGGCACTTGCCTTGGTATTGTAGAAACGAAATCAGAATTCTACTGTAAGCATTACAAACCGAATGTTTCTTTACAACCGGATTCATTAATTGTTGGTCGCGCTAAAATTCCGCGTTTCGAAAAAAACTTGAAATCTATAGATTTCGCCAATAAACAAGTTGTTTTTTCGTTCACTCGTCAATCCGCTTGCCTTTTGGAAAAAATTGCCTGCTGTGTTCTTTCTAATGAACCAGTGCTTTTAGTGGGTGAAACTGGTACTGGAAAAACTTCTTCAGTTCAATATTTAGCGAGACAAACTGGCCATAAACTAGTAGTAATAAACATGAATCAACAGTCCGATTCTGCTGATCTACTTGGTGGCTATAAACCTGTGGATCTTAAATACGTCATTCGACCAATTAAATCCGAATTTTTAGATCTTTTCACTAGCTTTTATAATGCAGATAAAAATAAGAAGTTTTTAAGTCACATTGAGACATGTTATGATACAGAAAATTGGAATGCTTTGTTCGCGTTGATGCAACAAAGTTACAAAGCTGCAGTGAAAAGACTTAATGATGAAAAGAACAATAAGTTGAAGGCTTGGTTGGCTTTTGGATATAAACTATCTAAGTTAGAGCAACAAATAAAGGCAGAATCTAGATTGACATTTGCATTCATAGAAGGGTCCCTTGTTAAAGCTATGCAAGAAGGTCATTGGGTATTGTTAGATGAAATAAATTTAGCATCTGCAGAAATATTGGAATGTTTGGCTGGGTTATTAGAAGATAGAAATGAAAGTATTGACTTACTTGAAAAAGGCGATAAGATTCCCATAAAAAGACATCCGGATTTCACGCTTTTTGCATGTATGAATCCAGCAACTGATGTAGGGAAAAAAGATTTACCAGTAGGACTAAGAAATAGGTTTACAGAATTTTTCATTGATGAATTAACAGAAAGGAACGATTTAATGTTATTAATAGGTGACTATTTATACCACATGAACTTGAGTGGAGCAGTGCTCGAGTCTATTTATAGCTTTTATTCTTCGATACGTAAAGAAGCAAAATTGAATTTAGTTGATGGAGCAGGTATGAATTATCTTATATTATTATTATTTTTTTTTAATTTTCTTGCACTGTGATGAATTTTTGATAAATTTTAGGAAATGCTCCCCACTATTCTCTGAGAACACTATGCAGAGCGTTAACTGCTGCGGCGAAAGCGAAATGTGGGACCGTCGCAAGATCTTTATATGAAGCATTTTGCCTTTCCTTCTTAACACAACTGGACAGATCATCTCATCCGATAGTAGAAGCCATGATAGCTAAGTATGTAATATTTAAAAATTCTTCTTTATAATGAAAATCAAAGCATTATTAAATACTTTTTTTTTCATTTGCAGAGCTGTTCTTGGGAAGAAAAATGTCAAAGCCGTATTAAAGCAATTAATTCCTGAACCTCAATGTCAGGGTCAAAATTATTTGCTCTTTGAGGGTCATTGGATACCTCAAGGCAAATTGGAAATAAATATACCAGAAGGATACATTTTAACACCTACTGTTAGGAAAAATCTTCGAGATATTTCCCGCATCATATCACTTGGACGTTTACCCATACTGTTACAGGGTGATACATCTGTGGGGAAAACTTCGCTTATAACGTATATAGCCAAAGCTTCAGGAAATTACTGCGTCAGAATAAATAATCATGAGCATACTGATTTACAAGAGTACATAGGATCGTATGCAAGTGATGCAAGTGGAAATCTAATCTTTAAAGAAGGTGTTCTAGTCGAAGCTATGCGTAAAGGATATTGGATAATTCTCGATGAATTGAATTTAGCCCCTAGTGACGTATTAGAGGCATTAAATCGTGTTCTAGACGACAATCGAGAGTTATTTATTCCTGAGACTCAAGAAGTTGTTAAAGCCGATCCCAATTTTATGCTCTTTGCAACCCAAAATCCTCCAGGCTTGTATGGTGGCCGAAAAATGCTATCGCGTGCTTTTCGAAACAGATTCGTTGAGCTACATTTCGACGAAATACCAAGAAGTGAACTGGAAACAATATTGCACCAGAGGTGTCATATTCCGCCTACTTATAGTAAAAAAATGATTGAAGTTATGGCGGAATTACAAGTTAGGAGAAGGGGCTCAGCTGCAGTACAAGGCAAAGATGGATTTATAACATTAAGAGATTTATTCAGATGGGGTCAGCGATATAAACATGCTTCCAAAGATATGCTCACTTCTGACAAATTTTATGACTGGGATCAGCATATAGCTGACGAAGGTTATCTTATATTAGCGGGTAAAGTGCGCCAAACAGACGAAAGAAGTATAATAGAGGAAGTTATTGAAAAACATATAAAACGTAAAGTTGATCCTAAAAAATTATTCAGCCTTCATCAAAATACATCGCCTGTCACGAAATCGATATTAGAAATGCTTTTAAGTAATCAGCTCCAAGAATTTTCTCATGTAGTATGGACATATAATATGAGAAGATTAGCTGTTTTAATAGCTAAGGCATTTACTTTTAATGAGCCTGTATTATTGGTCGGGGAGACTGGTTGCGGGAAAACAACTATATGTCAAGTATTGGCAGCTCTAAGTCACCGTCAGTTACTATCCGTAAACTGCCATATGCATACAGAAAGCTCTGACTTCTTGGGTGGCCTTCGACCTGTAAGACAATATCAAAAAGATGGAAAATTATTTGAGTGGGTAGATGGCCCTTTAATAAAAGCAATGGAACATGGCCATCTATTTCTCGCAGATGAAATATCTTTAGCGGATGACAGTGTTCTAGAAAGAATGAACTCGCTATTAGAACCAGAGAGACAATTAGTCTTGTCTGAACGGGGCAGCGATAACAGTTCCGATATTATGGTTATATCAGCTGTACAAAATTTTCATTTCATTGGGACTATGAATCCAGGTGGTGATTTTGGAAAAAAAGAATTATCACCCGCTTTACGTAATAGATTCACAGAAATATGGTGTGATCACGTTAGTTCTAGAGAAGATTTATTAGAGGTTCTAGAAAAAAGTGTTAGTAAAGGAATAGCTTTGGCAAACCAAGAAGATGGAACCTCGGGTATTGGAAATTGTATTTTAGATTTTAGCGATTGGTTGAAGAATTCAGAAGTGACGAATAAATTCCCATTTAGCATTCGTGATTTACTGTCCTGGATACAATTCATTAATGTTACAGTGGGAAAAAATCTGTTAGACACAGCTGAAGCGTATGTGCATGGGGCATGTATGACATTTTTGGATTGTTTCGGTACCGCTTTAACGGGTCATATTGATTCTGAAACCTTACATATTTTACGAAAAAATGCTATTAATTTCTTGCTGAATCAAATTAAAATGTTAGAATATGAAAAAATTGACTTTTTAAACGACATGTTGAACAATAAGACAATATCATTGACTGCTGAGGTTATTGATAAGAAATTTGGAATACATCCGTTCCTTATAGATATTGGGCCATACCATAACCCATCTAATATTCAGAAGTTTACATTTACGGCACCCACAACAGGTGCCAATACTTTACGACTATTACGAGGCCTTCAGTTAAATAAAGCTATATTATTAGAAGGAAACCCAGGAGTAGGAAAAACAAGTTTAGTTACAGCTGTAGCTAAGAGTTCCGGCCATAAAGTGGTCCGTATAAACTTGAGTGATCAAACTGTAAGTATATCTTTACTTATTCTATTTAGATTCATTTCATTATTAGATTAATTTCAAATGTTAATTTTATTTTAGGACATAACAGATTTGTTTGGTACCGACTTACCATCAGAAGACGGATCTTTCATGTTTAAGGAAGGAGCTTTCTTAAACGCTCTCAAAAATGGAGATTGGATTCTATTGGATGAACTTAATTTAGCGCCACAACCTGTGCTAGAAGGTCTTAACGCTTGTTTAGATCACAGAGGTGAAATATACATACCAGAATTAGGTAAAACATTTAAAGTGAAAAATGAAACAAAATTATTTGCTTGTCAAAATCCTCTCAAACAGGGTGGTGCACGTCGCGGCCTGCCTATTTCATTCTTAAACAGATTCACTCAAGTATATATTGATACTTTGACCAAAGATGATCTTACTTATATTGTTGAGGCACAGTATCCAGAACTTTCTAAAGACATGTTACACAGAATTGTTGCATTCAATTGTAAGGTATCACATGAAATAGCTGAAATTCAGTCTTGGGGACATAGAGGGGCTCCTTGGGAAATGAACTTACGTGACATACAAAGATGGTGTGAGGCACTCATTGAAGATCAGAATGAAGGTAGTAAAGTGTCACCCGGAAAGTTTATTGATATGCTCTACGTTAATAGAATGAGGACAGAGGAAGATAAAGAAAAAATGATATCGACATATAATGATATCTTCTATCCCGCATATCCTAGAAGCGATGAACATCCTATGTTTAATATTGATGGTAAGAACATAATTATTGGCGATGTTGTTTTACAAATCAACAACGAGAGACTTTATAAAAACAGAAGATCAATTGATACCAAATTGTTAGTGCTCAGAGACCAATTACCAATCTTAAAAGCACTGGCTCAAAATGTAAAAATGAATTGGCTTTCTATACTTGTTGGACCAACTGCTGTTGGGAAAAGTAGTTTGGTTCAAGTTTTAGCAGATTTAACAGGAAATGAATTACATGTTATACCAGTTACTTCGGCAATGGATGTATCAGATCTTTTAGGGGGATTTGAGCAAGTCGACTATAATAGAACTTTGGAAAATATATATGATAATATTGAGACGGTTACTATCCAAATTGTTAGAAGCTTGTGGATATTACAAGACTTCAAACTTTGGAAATCCAATAAGCTATTGAGTGATCTATTTGAGTTCCGTCAAATAGAAACAAACTGCAAAACTAAAAACGCATTTAATATTGACATGCAAAAATTCAAACAAAAAGTACAATTTCTGCTGGATCATTGTAATAAATTAATTGAGTGTAGCAACATTTGCGATCTTCCCATACATGGCATAGAAAAAATTATAGCAAATTTGAAGCATTTGCAGAATAAAATCTTGAATGTGACATCTGTAAATGCGGGTGGTAGGTTTGAGTGGATAGATTCATTACTAGTGAAAACTATGATTGAAGGATCTTGGCTTCTATTAGATAACGTGAATTTAACGTCGGCTGCGGTATTAGACAGACTCAATGGTCTGTTAGAGCCAAATGGAGTTCTCAGTATTCCAGAGCGAGGTGAAATAAGCGAAATCAAACCGCATCCCAACTTTAGAATTTTCTTCACAATGGATGCAAAGCATGGCGAAATATCCCGAGCCATGAGAAACAGAGGTGTTGAAATATATTTGTTGAGACCTGATAACTGTGATCTAGGTCTCTCCGAGATAATGCCGTACATGGACTTAGTGGCTTTATTATCATCGTGTGGTTTGCCTAATCAATATCATGATATTTGCATTCGGTGCCACGAAACTATGACCGAGTTTGTGCAAGGTGAGGTGATAAATATTGCATAGCTTTTTAAATACCTATAAAATATATTTAATCGATTATTGTTGTAATATAAAAATAAATGTGTTTCAGGTTTAGAGAGGCCGACGGTTTCGCAACTCCTTCAGGCAGCGCATTTAATACAACAACAAATAGTAAGGGGTGTATCTTTTAAGACGTCTCTGCTCAATAGCTTTTCAGATGTTTATATAAAACCTAGAAGTGGTAGTGACTTTGTTTCCGATATAAATACATCTCTAGCTGAAATGAAGAACAATATGTTGCGTGAATTAGAAAATGAGTTGGGCACTGAAGAGTTCCAGGTTTTCGGTTCCAATGCTATTAATCACACATTATCAATTAAAGGGCTGTGTGCTCATTCTACTTATGAATTAGCGAAGCAAACTTCTCATTCGGCAGTTGAGCAAATTAAGGATAATAGTTCAATGGACGATATAACAATGCATCTTATATTCAGTATTCTAACTTCTTACCAAAAATGCTCTGGTGAACAATTAAAAACACTTTACCATTGTCTAAATGAAGCAGTTTCAAATTGCCAGGATAGCAAATTGAAAAATTTTGCAAAAGCATTGAATGATCAAGCACTAAACCATGTTAATAATTTAAATGTAGCATCGGAGTCATATAAAAGATTTTATCGGGAATCATATAACGTTGATGACGGAATTGTAGCTAAATCGAATACGAGCTGTGCCTTGCTATATAATGAATATCAAAAAACTCTTTTGAAATTATCTCTTATAGAAAGTCCTTTTTCTGCTCTCCACTATTCAAATGCAGTATCAAAGCGAACTTTAACTGATGATTTTGTGGAATATCCAATCTTAAGACACTGCCAAAATTATATGAATCTCATTGACGAAGAATTGCTGAAAGCAATTAATTTGGCATCTTCTAATTTAAGTGATCAAAATATCTGTGTGATATTGCAGTTGTTAAATTGGCGAGTTCGATTTTTCAAAACGTGTACAATGCCAATATTTACCATGCAAAAACGTACGCCAACATTAAAAGAAGAAATAATACCTATCCTTCAGATTCATAATAAGTGGATTCAAAAATATCTATTAGAAAAACTTTACAGTATGATTGGTAAATCGGATGAATTTATGAAATTTAAAAATAAAATAACGGAACTGAAATTAAACATGGAACAGGAACATACCGTAGTAACGAAAATCAGCAAGAAAATGAGAAAATGTTACGGACAATCAAAGTTGTTTAAAGATGAACGGGAATATATGCTATGCAATGCGAGAGCTGCGATTTATAAAGAAATACATTTTGATATGCATCAGCCAATTGATAAGCAATTATACAAACTGGATTGTGTTATGTACCATGCTAACAAGACTTTCGCAATAGATATACCACAGGAAGAGAGTATTCGCGAAATTGAAACAACTATAGCAAGTATCAAAGAGAGAGTAAAAGAACCGAGCTCAGATATCAAACTCGTACCAATAAATTTGTATGTTGTACAACGGATTTTAAATGTATTGCAACCCTACATGCCAGAGCTTTTGAGGAAGTTCTTTGCAACGGAAGATATTCTTATGCACTCCAAGGAAACGAGTTGTCTGGATATTTTAGCAACCGTTACTGCTTACGGAAAAGTGACGAAAGGATTTCCATCAGCGCTAATAGACCATTTGAGTATGTTGCTTGAAATGCAAAAGGGTAATCAAGATATAACTATTGAAAGGTAAGCTTAAGACATGGAACATAACATAGGCACATTAACGCTATATCTTGCCTATAAATAGCTAAGACTTTCGATTCAATTGATAAAATTTTTTTCTTGAGTATAAATAATAAACACATGGGAGTGGCTAATAATACTAATTAATAAGTATTATACTGTATTTCAGATTATCATCAATGTCCATGAAATTTTGGGATGAGTTTTATAAATTATTGGCGTCATCACCGGCCGTTCATCCTTCGTTGTTCTTATCTGGAAACAGTTTAAGCTCTGATGACGTCATGGAGTTGATTCCAGCTAATACACAAAGGGTTTCAATGAATCTGCCATTAATGCCATATTACGTTCAGCAGCTAACCACATTGGTTGAAGAGGAAGGTGAGTTTTTATTTTATTTTCGTCTCAGGGCACTACATAGCTATCAGTGTGTTTTATAATACCTCAAAGTAAATGATCCAAATCAGTAAAAAAAAGAGAAAAAAGTGTGATATCCTTCGGGAGATATCATTATGAGCTAAAAACAATGCTACAAATATGCTACGATAAAAAATCGTAAATATACATCTAAACATTACTTTTAATGATTAAAAATATAGTAATGCATATACGGGCAAGCTTTCAACTTTTTTATCAATGTCTATTATGAGCTTAAATAATTAAATGTGTGTCATAATTATAGTATTTAAATGTTTTTCAGGGGCTCAGCAATTACTAGCATATGAAAAAGTGTCTCTCAACAACAGAGTGGAATATTCATTGCAATTAGAGTCTATTTTAAAAATATTATGGAATAATATCGGAACATTACACGTCGCCGCCGCTGCTAAATTGTAAGACTCAAAAATATAAAATATCAAAAATGAAATTAAGTTTTAATTAGACATTAAATTAAGTACATTTTTAATTTCAGAGAAGCAGATGCAGTATTTGAAATGAAGAAATATGATCATTTTATTATTTATCTCCATTCCATTGTTGTTTCGAATTTAAATAATCATATATTTAAATTAACGGATGACAAATTTCATTACTTGCAAAAACATCTAGAGATCGATTCTTATTTAATGGAAGCATTAGTCAAAGCCGAGGGCATTAATAAAGAACTTAAAGAAGAATTAAAGTCAAATGATCTCAATGCAACTAAAGTCAAGATATTAACAGCGCAATTATCCTTACTAACGAGTTTATTGTTTGTACAATTCATGGTACAAATGAGTCCCATTGACCATGTTGAAAAGTATCGTATGAAAGTTAAATATATTGAAGAAGATATACAGATGTTTAATGCCCTATTGAGCTCGTACTACGTTCAAGGTGTGATATCGGGTACTATTAACGAAAATCGCAATATTGAAAAGTCATCTCAAGTGCCGATTACTTCCTTAAATGATGATTCATTGGAACAATTAAAAAAAGTGCACCCCCATTGCGCAGTTTTGATGGATCTGAAAGAACAAACAGCGCTTAAAATTCATAAATACGCGTCTGGCAACACTTATCGTCCTAATAAGCCATCCTATTGTAATTTTGTTAAAGTGAGTAAAAGTATTTACCACATGAGACATTTCCTATGTACATGTTAATGACGCACATTACATTGTTATTCCAATATCTCAATATTTTCTTTTTCTTCCAGGAATGTAAACATTTTTCAAAGTCGATTCTGTCAGAAAGAACTATAAGTACAGTATCTACGAAAATGATTGAGACTTGCAATGAACTTTATAATGATTTTATCGCGAAAAAAATCAATAAATCTACAGTGAATAAAGCACAGTCTGTCATTCGGGAAACTATATCATGGATGAATTCAACTAGAGCTTTCTATAATAATATTGAATCTTTGTATGCTGACGCCTTCCCGGATTTAGCGAAGCCTTTGCAAAGTTCACTGTCTCAGATTATACACAGTATAACCGCTTTAAGTGATGTCATGAGAGAACTTGTTCGTAAAGTGGAACAAGGGGCATTTTTGCCTGAACTGTTGAGGATTTTGCTTGTGTATCCCAATAAAATTTCTGCTATGGATGCAAAGGAAAAACACCTCAATCGATATGTAACAACTCAGTTTATACAATTGTTAAGTCGCGGTGTAGGAGGCACTTCAGATTTATCGAAGATTGAATCATCGTGGATAGAGTAAGTTTTAAATCATAACATTTATTGAGTTTTTTGTTTTCTCCCTGTCTCACTGTATGAGATCCCACACTCTTTTTAAGACAAATTATTTATTCAACAAGTCACAGTTCGTTATAACTATAGCTGATGTAATGTTCTTTGTTTCTAGGATATTAAAAATGAATTTATCAGAGTTGAAGATGAACTGTACCGCGATGGGTCGTGTTGATGATGTATCTATGAATGCGGTGTTGACTACATTAAACGCAATAGTTAAAGTTTGGGACAAGCAACGACAGGATTTGGAAAAGAAGAAACAAGACGACGAAGCTTTATATGTCACGAAGTATGTTTTTTATATTATAGATGTTAAATTTTACTCCGTGTTACTTTTTTATAATTGTGCCAATAAATAATTTTAAAATTGCAGATCAAAATGTGAAGACGAAGACGAAGAGGCCATGGCTTACGAGGAAATAATGGAAATGTTCCCATCGTATGCCGAAGACGATTTCGGAGAATTTAAACCGCCTACTTTAGAACAGAGAAAAGTAAAAGTGCAAAACACAGATAAACCCAAGCTAATTATAACATCTGAAGATGTGTCATTGATATACAAGTGGCACTCGAATTTCGTCAGAAATATGACCATCGCGGAATGGTTGACTGCTCCGAAAAAGATAATAGGCAATGATGTTGTCAGTCCGTTAATCTTACGGTATCCCATATTCAGTAAAGTAGCTCAAGGGTCGTGGGAAGGACTAGATGCGGAATTTGAAAGTGAAATTACTCCCAGTTTATTGGTGCTGATATCCCATATCAAATCGAAAGTTGATGGGCTTGGTAAGTAATTTTCACAATTTTGACTAGTATAAACATTTGCTGGAGGGCAAAATTAAACATTTGCTTGAAACTATTGCTATCGATTTTCAAACAAATCTAAGAAAATTCATGAGTTCGTGTTACGCCTACTGACTTAAATTTATACCATTTTAGTTTTATTATCGTTGGGAACTTGCAAGGTATTTTGTTGCTTAAAAAGTATTATTAAATATGGTAAAATGTTTTGTTTCAGAATCGACCAATCACAAAGTTGATTTCTATCGCTCACCCTGGGTTTCGGAAACGCGCGAGTGCTTACCGCTACTTCATAAAGTGCGAGACAATACAAGTGAATTGCTGGAACAGTGGCCAGACTTTCCCACTTTAAAAGACGTAAGACAGTGCAATTAAATTCAACTTCTATTAACTAATCTTTGAACTAATGAAGGAAAATGTTTAATCTCTTACGATATTATAATTTATTCAAACATATTTATATTCGATATTTTACGCTTATCTCGGTAACATCTAAGCCGATTTGTATACAATTTGGTACGGAGATAGTTTGAGATCCGAAAAAGAACCATGCGGGATAAACGCGCAATCAATTTACTCAGCTTATTCTATCAAAAAAACTTTTCAGCTTTATCCGCGTAGATATGTACGAAAATATACACTTTTTTCAGATAATGGTTATAGTGAACAGAATACTGAACTTTCCAATCACAAGTCCAGTATCACGATTCCTCACGGGCTTGGAACTGCTTCGCGATAAGATCGAGGAGTGGAACAAGAACGCACACAAGGGCAATAACATGATCGAAATATCGTTGTCTGTGGGCCAACAGATTATAAATTGGAGGAAATTAGAGATGAGCCATTGGAAAGAGTGCTTGAATAATTTGTATCAGAGGTAACTTGTGCTGTTTCAATTTCATTCATCACATTTTTTATTGTAAAGCAAACTTCCGGCAATGTATTAATGCAGTAATAATTAACGAAAGTTTATAAATTATCCTTAAATTTCATTATAAATTAAATTATAAGTAGATATATCATTGAATAAGATTCGGATTACTAGAATTTAGTCGTTTTTTTGGTGTAAGAACATACCTTGGTTTAATAGTAATTAAAATTCTGTACATTATTGCTAAGTATTAATAGAAATTATATATTTTATTAAAGGAAACAGTCAGAGGCCCACAAATACTGGTTCTACATGTATACGGTGATAATTTCATACTTGGATCCCTCAAAAAATCTCGACAACCAACCAGTCTCACCAACAAGGATTACTCTAGTTCTGCGCGATTTCATGGAGAAATCGAATGTGGCGGAATATGAAGTGCGTCTTGATATCTTGTATGTGTACCACTGCCATTTGGTACACTTGCAGCCGAGTCCGAGGAGAGGTATGCATCATCATTAACCAATGATTTTTTCTACTGCAGGGTTATAAGCCACCACGCTGGCCAAGTGTGGGTGGGCAGATATCACATGTCGACGAACTTTTTATTTTTGGACACACCAATGTTCTCACGATGTTTTCCTTCGTTTTTTTAAGCAGTGGTGATGTAGATAATGCGCATAAAAATTGAAATATTAATTTCATCAACTGAAAAATCTATTTATTCAAGTTCGATGTTATTACCAACCACCACTGCTTGTTGTCTAATAACTCCTTATTCTACCTATTGATAGAGGTGTAGTCATCTATCATATCAGACAAAACAGTTGTTTGTAACGTTAATTTTTAAACTAAAACTTTGCAACAATGATTGCAAATTAACCATATAAGATTACAAAACTTTAACACCTGTAATCCTTTTAAATCTTATCAAATGAAGAAATTGCATATTGCGTTTAGCTGTACAGCGGAATAGGCAAGTGTATAAATTTTTTGTGACGTTTCAAAAGTATGTCTGAGAGAAATTTATAAAAATAAACATTGTTTGATTTTATTTTTTCAGATGAACTATTGTCAATTCTATGGAATACACACAACTATTATTCTCAATTTTCTCCTCAAGTGAGTGCGTTCGTAAAAGAAAAACGTGCGCCAATTGAGAAGAAATTACGTGACTTTGTCAAAATATGCACTTGGGACAGGGATCTAAGCTACTGGAGCGTGAAGGACACGGTGGATAAAGCTCACAAGGCTTTGCACAAACATTGTAAAGAATTTGAGGTTCGTTTGTTTCTCTTTTAGTGTTTAGGTTATTTGTACTGAATTGTATTATATGGTGGAATTTACTGGATAACGTAAGAAATTTATATCAGAAGCATTATATTTTAATGGTTTTATTAATTTAATATCTATGCTCAATACTTTTTTTAAAAATTGGATCAGTAAAATCCTAACGTACCATTTTAAAACTACGATTGATTAGAAGTCAAGAAATCTAGCCGTATATGTATACTATTTTCTAATGTTGAGTTGATCATTACAAAAAAACCTCGTGGAACTCCATTAAAATAACGTATCGTGACGTTCCATTGTCTTCTAGAAAGTTCTAACGGGCAGCGTGTCGAGTCTGCTAGTGGACACGAGCGGCGAAGTGAGCGAGCACGTGGGCATATGGGACCGGCCCAAGCGCGCGGCCGCCAGCGGCGCCCACAGCGCGCCCGCGGGCGGCGCCTACATGATCGACCCCTTGATGCACATCGTGCTGGCCAGGAACGTGAAGGTAGCCTCAAGTTTATTTAAATTTAGTTGAAAGTATGTGAATGTCGAAGGTTGAATATAAATGGATTTATCCTAATTTTTTTTATGATAAATGTGAAGAAGAATAATGAAGAATCTACAGGTCATAAATGGTTAAAATGTGTTGATTTAAAGAGCTTCTAGAAGACGTCAAGAAATCTTATCTACTCGTTTTTCTTCCCACGATAAAATAAATTTATGGGCTGTGTTTATTCCATTTTTCTAGAAATACTTAGATCAAGCCGACCTACCATGCAGCGCCATACCCGAGACGAGCTTATTATCGAAAATACCAAATTTGCTCACTAAGGCGAAGCAGCTTTGTAAAGATACCATAACGAATACCGGATATCCATCCTTAGTGCAAGGACTTGATGATTTTATAACGCTTGTTATAGAAACCAGTACACACTTGGGATCCCTAGAGGTATTATTAAACCTTTTAAATATCGTTCAAATTGTATAAATAGATTTATTTCCTATAAAAATAGCGAATACCTTAAATAATCTATCTTCTAGGTTGATGCTTCAGCTCCAAAAGACAAGCAGACATCTCAAGCAAAGAACATTGTCCAACAAAAGCGTAAAGCGCTAGCGGATCTATTCAAATACCTGTCCAAAATGGGACTAAATTATCGAACTGGTTTGGTGATATTAACCGCATGTGAGGAATTATGCGATTTCACAATACCTCCAGTAGATTTGGACGCAGCTATGAGCTATTTGAAGAATAGGTTAGTTTGTAATTAACATTTTTGTCTGGATGTTTAATTAAAATACACTGGCTGTTTAATTAAAATACAGTAGTTATTATTAATTGTAAAAGTAAGATGAGATAAAAAAAATGTATCAAAATCCTAAGCTCTTTACTTAGCTCTGAACTCATATCCTAACCGCATATAAATGATTTGTATGTAAATATCTATGAATTTCGTAATTTTACAGGCGTTGCGATCAAACACTGTCCTTGCTTTGGTCTGGATGTGAAAAGTATTTCCAGAAGAACATCGCAAGACATCGTTTACTTTCAGCGGCCTTGCAATCACCGCATGCCGACCTCGGTATGCAAAATATAGAACGCTGTAAAGGATTTGCTGCTCAACTCATGGTATGTGATTTACAATATGTTAAAAAGTTACGTTTATGTTTGAAACTTTTAAATGCAACTTTTTAATATTAAAAAGAAGTTAGTTTTGTTGTTAGCGTACAATCTTGAAATAAGAAATTTGCTTATGTAAATTTTTTTTTCAGAAACTTACAAATACACAAAAGAAATCAATAGCCAAGTATTCCAGATATATTTGTGATCTACGATCAGTTGCTACAAATATTACTAATGCTCTCGAGTTAGATTCTGATGTTGTTAATGTGACAACACTTAATAATAAGATTGACATTCTCTCTGATTGTTATGCTCATGCGTCTATTCTTCTCGATCAATTTAGTATTGTACTGAAATCTTTGCCTGAAAAAGGCTTCAATGCAAATTGCGAACCAGAATTTGACAGACTATTATCGAATTCACTTTTACCTCAATGCTATAATGACAATGATGAATGGAAGGAATTATACAAGAAAGTAAAAGCAATCATTACTTTAGTCGATAAACAGAGAACAGGTTTAAATAAACTAACAAATACAGTTCCTAAATGTATTGGAGCCAATGTTGCTCAAATCCCGCTTGTTTCACAAATTCACATAGACACAGTAAATGATGGAATTATTAGTTTAGGTATATTAAAAGAAAAAGTAAAAGCTATTCTCGAAGAATATCACTTTGAATTCAAGCATAATATTAATGATCAACATAAATCGCAACATCCGATTCTACGTTGCTTAGAAGATTTAGAGAATTACCTCAGTAATACAATTCTAAAAATTCGTAAACTAGATGAGAATATAGATGAAACAATGGAAGAGGATTCCAAAGAAATGTTATTTAAACAAACTGAAGATATCGTAGCGAATATGCTTTTGATAATTCAATCTCTTTATAAGAAACATTTACCTGTTGAAAAAAGCATAGACAATATCGATGTGTTAGATGCAATCGATGAAATTATTGATGAAGGAAATAAAGAGAATAAGGAAAAAGAAGAATCTAAAGAAATTCTTGAAGACAAACATTTGAAAGATCTGTTACAAGATAAACTTTCATCTGATGGCAAATTACTACAATTGGAAGCGTTGACTCATAAATTAAAGACATTATCTCTCGATTACATTCAGTGCATTTCGACCAAGAAAAATATTGAAGAGGTTAGAGCAATTGTAATGAGGCTAGTGCCTATACTAGAACAAATAGTTCTTTTTGTCCAATATTTCGTAGCCCAAAAAGTAGCAGTGCATCGAGTATCATGCAAAATGCTATCTGTTTTGTTGAAGATTTTCTCGGACCTTGCGACAAAAGGGTATGTTAAGTATATGTTTATTTTTCTATACAATAACTTGAAAATTATTATATTTTAAGGTTACTTATTATCAAATATCTATTATTACTAATTAATCCATTATTCTTTGTAAGATTTTGCAAGCCATCTGATCTGGATATGGATGAGGGTGACGGAGAAGGTGGCCCGGGTAAACTATCAAGTGGTATGGGTCTAGGCGAAGGGGAGGGTCAAAAGGATGTATCTGAGAGAATTGAGAATCAGGTAATTTAGAATTTTTTTTGTCAAAAGTCCTAATGCATTAATATATTATATAAATATTTATTGTTGTACAAATTGTTTTACATACAACATGTGTTTAATTAGGATCAACTAGACGATGCTCATCGACCGGGAGAGGAAAAGAAAGAGGAGGACCGCGATTGTAAAGAAGAAGAAAAGGGAGTTAACATGACGGATGACTTTGATTCACATTTACAAGATGTAGAGCAAAAAGGTATTCGAATATCACGTATTTACTTTAAATGCAATACTTTGTAAAATTAAATTTAGTATAAACATTACAATTAAATGTATTTTATAATAACACTTCTGAATAACAATAAAATTACAATATTTGCAGAAGGCGATTCGGATCAAGAAAATGACGATGATGATGCCGATAAACAAATGGGCGAAACAGAAAATGCTGCAGACAAGTAAGTTTTCAATAAGAATTTACATAATTAGTTTAACAAAAAGAAAAGTTTAAATTGATTATATAAATAATTCTATGGGTAATATTAACCATTAATTGAAATTCTATATATTTTTTCCATCACTATAGGTTAGATCAACAAATTTGGGGTTCCGAAGATGAAGAAGATAATGAAGAGGAACCAAATAAGAAGGACAAAGAAGAACGTGGCAAAGGAGAAAGTACGGGAGAAAAAGAGATGGGTGCTAAAGATCAAGATGATGGAGTAGACGATGGCAATGAGGGCAAAGAGAAAAAACAGAAGAAAGATATCAACGAAATCAATGAACCTGAAGTTGATGACGATCATGTGAGTCTGACAAGCGAGTCATTGAGACTTAAAGAAACGTTAAAACTACAAATTTAACTACTAAATAAAACTTCTTGTCAAACGTTGGCGAAGAATAAAATTAATTTTATAATGTTGGATGGATCTCTCCAATTAATACTATTGTTATTTTTAGGTTGATCCATATCATGGAAATCAACAATCATATCCCGAGCCAGAAGATTTTGAAATGCCCGAAGATATGAATGTTGATGGCGAAGAAGCAGAAGAAGATAAGGTCAGTATATGTTATATAATAGAATAGTAATATGATTTGACTATAAGACAAGACACATAATCGTCAGCTTTGTTAAGATTTTAATGTAATTGACTATCCCATTTTTCTTTTTTACGTATTTAGGAAGGCGATACGGAAACTGAAAACCCATTCGATATTGATGTTATGAAAGAGAATATTCCAGAAGAAGAACCAAAAGAAACAGAAGAAAAGGAGGAAAATAGAAATGGTTTGGATGTTTCCAGTGATGAGGAGGATAGTGGCGATGGTGTTGAAGATGGTGATAAGGAGGTAATATTAATAAAATTGAAATGTATACTTTATATAATATTTCTTTACATAAATTTCTCTTGTTATTTACAATGGATATAATATTTTCCATTTGTAAGTAATTGTAATTATACATGGTATGTGAGTTAATAGGAAATATTATTTTTTTGATATGAAATTGATTTCTTTTTTGCTTGTTTTAGAAGCAGGATAATGGCGAAGAAAAGCAGGATGAAACATCCGAAGAAAATCAAGCGAAAGACGATAACGAGGAGGAAGAAACGAACCCCGAAGAAAACATGGAAACTGATGAAACACAACCCGAAGAAGAGCAACCAGATAAACCCGATGACAAGGAAGAGCTCCCGCAGAACCCAGAAGGAATAAACGAAGATGATAAGGTTGAAGAGAAACAGCATGAAGCCAACCCTCAAGCGAATCCGTCCAACGATGACCCGGCCGCGGCTGAGAAGGCTGAGAATGCGGAAATGGAAAAAGGAACTAACGATAATGTGGAAACTAATGCAGAACAAGATAAGGATGAGGAAGCTGCTCCTTATGTAAGGATTATTGTAATTTCTTTATATTTTATGTATTTTTTATGTTTAAGTATGTATTACTCATGTTTCATAATTACTTAAATCACTTGTATTTTTAACATTATATGGTCAAGGTTTTTTAGAAAATACTCATTAGATTAAAAAAATAATCTAAAATAATATTTTGAACTGAATTTTATGATCAATATAGGCTATAGCGTTACTCAAAACATGATGTGACAATATTAATATTCAAATATATTCAAAATTTACAGTTTTATAGTCAGCATCATTTTGAGCCATGCATATAGAAATTATAGCATAAAGAACTGCGAGTTAATATGATTTATTACTAAACTGGTTAATAAAATAATCTAAATGATAATAATAATAACAGGAACAAGTACAAGAGCAAGTGGGCGACGAAAAACAGTCAACAGGCCGGTCGGAGTTAGACAAGAGTGAGAAGGGACATCGCGGTGAAAAGCAAGCGGCCAAGTCAGAGTCGTCGCATGACACGCAGAAAAAGCACGAGAATAAACCCGGAAAGACTGACCAGGAAAGAACACTCGGTATGCTTATTAATTTTGTTTTATCGCATAAGAGAAGATATTGATGATGGAGGTGAATTTTCAATGTATTTTTTGAAATCATGACTTGATTTTCCAATATTGTTAGAGTCGAAAAAATTTTCGTACTGAACAATGTAGTATGCGCTATTCGCTCAGCCAATTGAGAAATTTATGATTGTTTTATATTAATACTCAAATTTAAGATTATATTTATGCCTTGTCGTAACCATCAAATACTTATTTATTATATATGATATTTATTCGCATATACAGGTGAAGTGAATGATAAGAAACATAAAAAAGCGCACACACTGAATGTGGAACGTGAGGAGGCGGATGATGAAGGCGGTGACAACGAAAGGGACGAAGACCAAGAGGCCGACGCGTATCAACATGTGAAACAGGCCAAAAAGGATGACCTACAGGTGTGTACACCGCGGTAGACTATTATGAAACGTTAAATAATATCTCAGAGAGTAATGTTACTTTTCATTTGGGATATACATGCATGCATATATTTTACGTCTAGAGGAAATGATTTTGAAAAAATATCTATTATCCTTTAAGTTAGACGTTTTAACTATAATTATGTCAAATTTCATATAAACTGAACACGTAGACTATCAAACAATATTTCTATGTCTACCAATCAAGTTTACAACAAGTCCATAACATATTATAATATACTAGCTGCACGCCCCGGCTCCGCCCGGGGTCCGTATCGTAATTGAAATAATATGAACTGTCCTATCTTTTAAGTTGGATCAAACTGGACATGGTGTGCAAATTTGATTAATATCGGTTGAGTAATTTAAGAGTTCATCGCGGACAGTCAACGTGACACATAATTTATATATATTAAGATATCAAAAAAAGTTAAAAAAAAAACATTTTTATTATTATATAAGGCAGTAGACGCGGCTACGAAAGAGCAAGCGGACGAACAGCCGACTTTAAAACAAGATGAAGAGGAGGCAGATAAACTGAAGGATGATGAAGAAGTACCCATGGATGTAGATGATGATGATATTCAGGTAAAAATTTACCACCACACCATATGAAATGTATTATATACTTTTGATTTATAAATAAAACATGGCTGTCATGCATATTTTTAAAATTCTATTCTATTGATTTTAACATTTCTATTATAAACATGTGTATATAGTGTTACAATATCTTGTTAAGGTGGAAAAATCTGATGAAATAAAACCGGAGAAAATAAAGAGTAACAAAGACAAAGACGAAGAGAAGTCTGGGAATAAAAAGGAAGGTGGAGAGGAAACAACGGGTGAAGCCGGTCTGGAAGTGGAGGGAGAAACCGTGCTTACCACCAGCGTACCTCGCGGAAGGGACACTACATACCATACTAGGTAATAACTGATTTTTTTATGGCATATTAATGACGACGTATTGGTTTACTATTGGTATAAATAAATAACCTAATAATGTATGTAGGAACTTAATCGTGAGAGAAAGCGAAGCCAGTCAGACCGACGCCGTAACGCGTTACGTAACGAAGCGTGTATACATTATTGTCAACGCTTAATTAAGTACATATATTATTTTATTGTAGACTGGAAGACTCGTCCCAAGCGGCGGCGGACATGCCCGTGGAGCAGTACATGAGCATGCGCGAGTGGGTGCAGGCGGGCGGCGCGGCGGGCGCGGCGGGCGGCGCGGCGGGCGCGGCGTGGCGCGCCGCCTGGCGCCTCGCCGCGCCCGCCGCGCGCGCGCTGTGCGAGCGCCTGCGCCTCGTGCTCGAGCCCACGGGCCGCTCGCGACGAGCCGGTGACTGACGTCTACTCTCATTTTGGATAAGCTTTCAAGCTGGCTATTTGCGGGCTTTGAACATTTATTTATTCAATTAGACTTCCTATAGAAGCACTTTGAATCGTCATATTGCACAATTACATTTACCACTTTCGGAAGGCAGTAACAATGTAGTACGTTTGACTGCAGGGACAGTTTAATATGCTCAAGGAGATTTATATGACCTCTTTTAGAAAAAGCAGAGCTTTATATCGAGGCCTAAAGCTGAATATTTTTGTGTACTGATAATAAACATGAGAGCAGTCCGACTCGTACAATAAGTGAATGTAAAATCCCGGTTCCAGGCGACTTCCGCACGGGCCGCGCGATCAACATGCGGCGCGTGATCCCGTACATCGCGTCGCACTTCCGCAAGGACCGCATCTGGCTGCGGCGCTCGCGGCCCGCGCGCCGCGACTACAAGATCGCCATCGCCGTGGACGACTCCAGCTCCATGGCCGACAACCGGAGCAAGGAGCTCGCCTTCGAGAGCTTGGCTCTGGTCTCTCAGGTAGGTATCTCGATCATAGGCACGTTTTGTTACTGGTATGTTTATTTAACCTATATTATTAATATTATAAATCTGTACAGTTTGTTTGTTTGTTTGGCGCTATTCTCGGAAACTACTGGTCCGATTTAAAAAATTATTTCAGTATTTGATAGATAAATAGTATATTTGAGTAGAAATTGACATTATTGTATATATTTATTATTACAACGCGTGAATATGATTTATTTCCGATGCGTTTTTCAATACAAATTTAACATATTTTCGATAGTTTTAATAAATATTATACTTTCAGGCTCTAAACTTGCTCGAGTCCGGAGACCTGGCCGTGCTCAGTTTCGGCGAGAAGCCGAACCTACTGCATTCCTTCAACGAACAGTTCTCAGAACATTCCGGCTCGAACATTCTGGAACAGTTGCGCTTCGAACAGACCAAGACGAAAGTTGCGCAACTGTTGGACTTCTGTAGTGTCATGTTCGATCAGCAGTCTGTGAGAAGTGACGCGGTGAATGCGAAGCTGTTGGTGATAGTTTCGGATGGGAGGGGAATATTTTCTGAGGGAGAAACTAAGGTATTGCAGGCTGTGAGGAGGGCGAGGCAGCAAGGCATATTTTTGGTGTATGTGATCATAGATAACCCTGATAATAAGGTAATATACATGTGATTTTTTTTATTTATTTATATTAGTATTGTTGAAATTTATTATTCACTTCTGATAACTTTAGTTACTATAATCAAATATTATCATGTAGCTAAGACTGTTGTACTGCTTTTGTGATAACTACAATCACGGGAATCTCATGTGTTTAAGTTTTTTCAATGAGATAAAACATGGTTTCTTTCTGAAATATATAGTTTTTAGAAAAATTAGTTTGCAGTTACTGAAATAATATAGTGTTTTGTTACAGAATGTGTTTTTTTTTTTCAGTAGTAACTACTTAGTACTTAACTCTTATTCGTAAATTATTCTGTTTCAGCACTCGATAATGGATATCAGACGACCTCTACTGGACCCAGTGACAAACAGTCTTTCAGGTTTTATACCATATCTAGATACATTCCCGTTTCCCTTTTATCTCATTTTGCGAGACATGTCCGCTTTACCCACTGTCCTTGGAGATGCTCTCCGGCAATGGTTCGAGTTAGCTGCTAATACATCTAGTTGATAAATTATATTATATTAAAAAAGATAATTAAATAAAATATATTTTATACATGTGTTAGTAATAAGTGAACTATTTTTTTTTTGTTTATAAGGAAATGTTCTATATTTTTCATATATTCTTTTGCTTTAGGTTAATTTTGAGGTTATGTACAAAGTAATGAGTAAGAAGGAAAATTATGTTTTGACATACATACGTGTTTTGCAATAAAGTGTTTTTTAAACAATAATCATGTGTTTTTGTTAACAGAACAGAGTTGTCAATTTATTTATAACTAGCTGAACCGCGCCCACTTTTTTCACTTCTCAAACAACCTTCCTCTTGAACACTCTATCTTTAAAAAAAAAGCTTTATCCAAAACCGTTGCGTAATTATTAATATCAACTATTCATAGGTACAGACAGATAGCGGGAAACGGCATTGTTTTTTAGAACCACCATCCTGGTACTAATCACCAAATTTATTGTATTACCTTTCAGTCTATATGCCTCTCGCTACCACGATACGAATTCGAATGTTCGTACTCCTTCAGACTTCATGTATTTCAAATGTTTGCCAATGATTTTTCAAAAAATTAGGAATTAAACCGGTGTTCTAGAAGATAGAGATAAATATCATAGCTAATTATAAATTTCATCCTTCTGACTGTAACTAGTTGCGTGACCCAGACTCGTTTTTCTTTGCTAGTTTAATAAAACGATATGCAATTATTTTCTAATTCGGGCAAGAATCAATGCAAAAACACTTCAAAAATGCATTACTATTTCATTATTCTTGGGAAAAAAATGTGTAACTAAACTACCTTTTTTTGTAAAAAAATTAGATAGGTCAGAAATAAATAAATAAAAATAAGGGCATAGGAAAAAAAGCAGTCAAATTTAAAAAATATTCTTTTATATTTGTCAACCAAAGTCTAAATAATAATGTTATGTTTTATCTAATTTGGAAACAACACAGTAATTACGCAACGTTAACATTTAGGCCTTATCCATAATTATAAATAACTTAACCATGATTTCATTAACTTTAACCAAACAACTTAGCAAAGTATTAAATAATGTCTTAGCAGTATGCATTTCAACGCAAACTTCTTACAAAATCTTAAACACTAAATTCTAATATACATACAAAAATACAGAAGAGGTTTTAAGTGGTTTTAATTAACCTCGTGTACCACTGAAAGTTTTTCTAAATATGTTTCCAAGTATATAAATTCTCATTATTGGAAAATTTTGGCCACAGGCCACTATATATGGAGTTAATAATGCTCATGGATTTTTAATTTTGACATAATATGTTCTAGATATTATATTCAATTTAATGAAGAAATTTAACATGTTTAGAAAAAAAAAAATCAAATAGTAAACTTTAAAAAAAATCTTCCATGAGTAAGAAACATAGTTTTGGCAAATGAGAATACAATTAAAGTGTATGTATGCCTACTAATGAAATTAAGCTCGTTTGCGTAAACCGTTCATATCCAAACCACCGTACGGAAAATTCAACAATTTAGTATCAAAATATAAACTATCATAGATTACAATAAAATATTAAATATATATTGACATAACGCGACTACAACTAAGTAATTATAACACGTAAGAAACAGACAGTTTGTGTCTTTAACATCGCCCTTGTTTAACAAGCATATTAAAGCTGATAAAAACGCAAGATATGATAAATTATTTGTATAAAATTGTGGTTGTTTCGTTATAGTATTAAAAAAGATATTAAAAATATTCTCATAATTAGTCTAATTCCCTAATAATGCTAGAAGGCCTTTGTGTAAAGAAATGTACAATGATATTATAGTAATAAGTTATATACGAATTATTATTATTAATAAACAGAAAACAAAATTATTTAAACTTTGTGCTTTGATAGTATGCATAGATGAAATAATAAAAAAATCGAAACATTGGTGCATGTTAGTTTAATATAAATTCGTAAAACTCGTATTTATAGGAGTACCTACAACTATAATATACATTAAAATTGGACCATAAATATGAGCAAATCGGAGTGTTCATAAATTCGAATAATGTCGTGTTATATCATATTATATGAGATATGCGCATATATTTTCCACTTTTATTATTTTATAAAGATGAACAGAGGTTACAATTTTACATAACTATATTATTTATAATATTAGACAAAATCAAAATGTGCATAATTTTAGTGTCTCAAGTGATTTTATTGTGTAACACTATAATACCATTGTACTTGTTTCATTCGGTAAGAATATTCTTTAATTTTATCAAAACGTTAAATGCCCATCACAAAAGTACACAGATATAATATTATACAGTGTATTAGTATAAATTTGTAATAATTTATAGACCTGTATACAATAAGGGTCTTCTCGTTTCACTTGGTCTATTCCTTGGACGAATGGTTGTTGTTGCTGCTGTTTTCTTCAGTCTTTTCACCGTCACTGTAGAATTTTGGCTGAAAATATGGGATAATTTAAAATAGGAAATTACATTTTCAATATGAAAAAAAAAAATGGGAATACTGGACAAATAAAAAAAACACACACATTAAGCTGAGTTTTAATAATAATATAATATTCGTTTATTTTATATTATTATTTCAATGCATTGTTATTGTAGAAGAGTAAAAATTTGTAGAAACTAAACATGCATGTGAGTGAAAATCACTTTCATAGGAATAAGAATTATTTCCATTAAAATATTATGAAAGAGTATAAAAAGGATAAAAAAATAAAGAAAAAACATTACAATATTGAGATGAGATGAGACCAAATTATATAAACGACACAATGTCGAAAAAAAAAACGATCACAAAATGGCTCAGTAACCAAAAATCCACTGCAAAAGCACACATTAAACAACAAAAAACAAATCATCGTAAGAGGAAAAAATGATCTCAAAATAACACGAAAACAGCATTCCCTTTAACACCTTCAACAAAACGCTATGATGACATGATATGGTGCCGACAAAATAAACAAACTAATTGAAAATATTTAAGCACGACGCCACTCCACCAACACTTACACAATTTAAGTGTGTACTATACGGTTGTCACTTTATTGCCGAAGCCGTTTTTGACACCGTTATAACTTGTAAAGCCCTAAAAAATAAATATATGTCATACAAAGCTTCAGAGCGTTTTTTTGGCCTACTCATAAATCCTTATAAATAACTTTTTTTTTTACAACTCCATTACATTACACATATAATATAAAATTTTCGAGAAAAAAGCTATTTTAACATTTTTGTAATTATGAAAAACAAAGTAAAATATATTCAGCAGGCAGGTCAACCCAATCTGATTGACCTATCCCTGATTGCAGATAAAATGAAAAAACAAGTATATAAATAAAGGGTAAGTTACCTCATCATGTTTCTCCTCAGCCACTCGTTCGTCATCATCATCGCTGTCATCATCTTGTGACGAGTCGCCGCCGGAGCCGGCTGCGTCCGCCACTGATTTAACTGCTGGTTTACATATTATATTTAAGATTCATACAGTTATTATAATATTTATGACATCCTATTAAATGAATAAACATTAATGATAATCCTACCTAATATTTAGTATCAGAATAAAATGAGCAGATAAATCAAATATGAATTAACCTCAATTTGCAGCACAAAAAAAAAATACAAAATTTTGGGAATTACTTAATATTTCAAAGATGCAATAATATATGAATATTATACCAATCTCTGAAATATTTAAGTACTTCTATGTAGATATTTAATGAAATAGTTTCGTTCTATCCGCGCAGCATGAACCGCTTCTTTTGTTATGACAGCGGGAAATTGAGCTGATGGTTCTTTTAATGGTTAGCGATCACCACCGCCCATGAACATTTGCCCCCGTCAATGCACTGCCCACTTTTGGGTGGTAAAGGATAAAGAATTGAAGACTGGAAAGAAGGAAAGTGCTAGGAAGGGCGAGGAAAAGGAAAGGGGCCTCCTGCTCCCCCCCTCACCGTACGAAACACAGCAGCATGCTACTATTTCACGCCGGTCCCTTGTGGGGGTGTGGTGCTTGCCCGGTTCGAGCCGGCCCAATTCGTGCCGAAGCGTGCTCGACTCGCACAGAGTGCGTGCAGCTCGCGTACTGACCGGACGGCGCGGCGGGCGCCTGCGCGGGCGGCTGGTGCGCGCGCGCCTTGTCGCGGTTGAGCCCGTCGTAGCACTGCAGGCACACGCGCAGCGGCTTGTCGCTCTGCCCGCGCAGCACGAACCGCTTCGACGAGCACGGCCCGCACACCACCGAGCCGCACTTGCGGCAGTGGTGCTGCAACACCAACATATTTATATATCGTATCGATTAACAACTTTCTATATCTAGAACTATTTATATAAGTAAAAAAGAGATTAACTCAATTTCTACTGCTTGAAGTATATATGTCGTTAAGTAAATACCGTTACATTGTAATCTAGCTCGCGATTATCAAACAGTCGAAAAAATTGCGTACGGTTAAATTTGGTTGCAATTTAATGCAATAGTTTTCAATGATTTCAAATATATGTGATCACATATCTACCGAAAATTAATATATTCAATCGTAGACAATATGTTTATGTAACACAATTTTCCGACACTTACAATCTTGCTGAAATCTATTCGTTTATAATGTAATATTATAGTGATAATTATAGAAGATGCTGCTCTTTAATAAACTAAATGTGAAATTACTTTAACCACTTAAAAGACTTCATTTTTATGGTGAGGCTACAGGGTGCTACATAATTCACAAACATTACCAGTAGAAGAATTATTAGCAGTAATGTCAAGGGTGGCTTGAACTAAACATTATTTACATTAAAACTTAGAACACTTGTAAATAAACATACCCTTCTATTTAGAACCGTGAACTGTGTCTTTTTGCAGTGCATACAAATTGCTGCCTCATTGTCTGGTACCCACACTGCTGCATGTTCTGAGGGAGGCTGCTTACCACCTAAAATAATCCAAAGTACTTTTATTCATACTATAATATACATAAACTTTGATAAAACACAAAACTAGATACATTGACTTTTTACAATTATTTATATTAAATTCTGGTATAATTTAATTTTTATTTTTGTTTGATTACAGTTCATAGAACAGAAAGTAAATCCCTATATAGACAGACTTATTAGACTATAGATATATTAAATAAGGAATATACTTTTTTTTAACAGATCCTCAATGCACTTCTCTATGTGGGCCATCCATTCTTCTTTTTCTGTAGCTGTTGCTGCATAGACAGCAAATGATTTTGATGCAGTGCGTATTAACCAACCATTTCGATATTCTGGAAGAGTTTTCGTGAAAGAATAAATTAATGACTTTTTGAAATATTAAGTCTTAGAACATAAACGGGCATCCATAAATTACGTTGCTTTTTTTCTATAAATTG
>NC_052115.1:3468077-3489981 GCF_012273895.1 Zerene cesonia | reverse complement strand
GTTTTGTCTCGACTCCTCCCATCCTTCGTAATTCAACATCTCATGTAATTTATGGACACCTCCTAATATATCATGACATATGTCATGGGTTTTTCGCTACTTGATTTTACAAAATGTACAGTTTTTTCACACCAATTTTACATTTTATTTCATTGTTACAGATGAAAACATATGAGACGTTGTTATGCTTTTCTATGCTGATTGGGTTTTAAAGTATACCAGTGGGCTCATGGTACATACATAGGCTCAGCAATAATATACATATCCCATGGTGAATATTATTTGCAATAGTGTGTTAAAATAAACTCTTATATGTTTAAATAGTATCAGTAAGATCATTCATATATTTCTAAAATACAATAAAATTTGCATTTCAGCTATAAGTACAGCACACACAATTGGACTGTAATAAATTAATATGCATAAGCTGTTGACTCACTGTCTAGTTCACTCATATATAAACTGTAGAAATAATGATAAAAATAAATTAATATTTGTGATTCATGAATAATGACTCAGTCACAGTATCTGAATGTGTATAAATAAATATAGATAGATGATAGCAGCTATATCACTTCTAAAAAGAAAACAAAATAATGCTTGCATTCATGCAATGTGTCGAAAGGAAATAAAACTAATTATCATAAATGCAAATTTAACCAGATATTTTAAATTACTAGCTGACCTGGCAGGCTGTTCTGTCTAGCTCTTATCATTAAGGTTTATTTTAGATGATATGCACACAAAATTTCATGAGAATCAGTCTAGCTGTTTTAGTGGAGAAAGGTAACTAACATTATGAGATTAAAATTTTATACATATATAGAAATAACATTTGAACTAGAACCCAGTCAACTCTCAATGATATTACATATTTCTATGTTCATAATTCATATGTATCATATGTTAATTCAGATTTATTTAACATAAAATGATCTTATTTGATTAATTAAGGTATGCATTATATTAAAAATGATGATAGAAGCCTGTGGATGTGAAAACTGGAACCATATCTCAGTTCAAATTTGATAATAGTCAACAAAACTTTTAAGCAAAAGAAATACTTCTTATGGTTTGAACAATGTGAACATATTTACTAGGCCACTAGCTGTTCCCCTTGGCTTCACTTGTGGTATAAATATAGCCTATGTCACTCATTGAAGCTGCATTTTTGAAATTGTTTTTGTGTGAAAATGTTACAAACACACAAAAATACAAAAGTTTCCTCTCCATAATATTGTATGTGGATAAACATTCCAAATTTGGTATGGCATAAATTTGAAATCATAAGAAAGTCACAAAATTACTTACGGCCTTCATCTTTTAGTGACTCCAATTTAACTTCTTCGAGTGGAATGACATGCTGCTTGTTATACTTCTTCTTGTTGATTACAATGTTGCCATACACCAAAATATCATTAAATAAGAAGAATTGTCGGGCCTTTGGTTTCTTTCTGCACATTTTTGTTAGGACTCCCTCACCAACAAGAACTCTGCCTTGTTCTGCCAATGGCTACATGTAATGGAATGAGATTTTTTATATATATCTGCTCAAAATCGTTTTAAAAAATGTTACAATAACGTTTAATCTATTTGGCCTGATAAAAAATATTATTGTCATAATCAACAAAGTGTACACAATGTGTAAAAAGTATTATCGATAAAAATGTGATATCAAACGGCAAACCCACCTAACGTTAAGTATAAAGTATTATCTTGCCAAGTTTGTCGGTTGATAATTGATAAAACTTTGATGTAAAGTTTGAAAGTAAATTTATACTTTCGAAAAATCAAGTTAGATTCAATTACATACCTGACCTGAACTGCCGAAACAGTTTTCCACCATAGCAATTCGTCTAGCATTGGCTTCACTATTTACTGAAAAAATAAAACTTTATCAAGTATATTTGCGGTATAGTATTAAAGTTGACGTCAAAGGAAAGTAGTAAATGGACAGTGACAAAGATTATCCTCATTTAACTAATCAAAGGTATGCACTATGGACATAAAGTTACTCGATAGGTCACGAATAGCAATATACTTAATAATTTATATTTTAATAATTCTACCTAAACGATCCACCATTATAAAAACTATTTTTTAATTTGAAAAACACAGAAGACAGGCACACTTCAGTACTCCTACGGTATCATATGTGTCATTCATGAACAATGTTACCACTCGCCAATAAATGATTTTAAATGTAAGTTATGTTTATTTATATTTATTTAAATTTCCTATATCACGTTTTATAGAAAGTTTGTGACTAGCATTTAAATTTATAATGTGTATGGTAATAACTATACATTTCACCGCATTTTTTGGGAAACTTTTTTTTTGTAAATTGTAAATTTAAGATTGATAAATAAAGGTAAGTATACACATAATACATAGCTACAATTTTTATATTAATTTATGAATACATATTACAATTGCAGTCGATAAATTGTTATTGAAATTATATATTATGAAGAATTGTTTTTTAAAAACTTTTTTGTTGTCTATACTTTGTTTGGCGTAAATTACCAGTTACAGGGTCACTTTTTGTTATCTATAACCATAGACACCGAATGATCATGTGAGTGTCGACTTCTTGTGTGATTTTTTAACATTTGACAGTAGGTGGTCGATTATTTTATCATAATTTGTTCTTGGATTTTAATGAAATAAGCGAACACAATGGTTTGTAAACTGTGTGGCCCTAAATTGTCGCTTTGCGGCTTAGTTTTGAGTGTGTGGGGAGTTATTCAACTCGTAAGTATCAACTTCTCATAACATAATTTATTGCACACTAAAATTCAGAATCATATATTTCTCGTGTATATTTTCAGACGTTAATGGGCGTATTTTACCATTTCAAAGCTGTTGCCCTTTTAGAAGATCTTCCACTCGAGGAAAGTGCTGCTGGTGAAGAAGAAACACTCGAAACTTTCATTGCAAATGTTGAACATGGATATATGCAGGTAAAGCTTATATACCACTATTATTTCCTATTTTGTGCTTAATACACTACTTACAATTTCATACCCTTGCAAGTCCTCAAATTAAGGCCAACTTATAATTAACACCTATTCTTTTGATTTTCGTATGCTCAAGGCCTAATTAGCAGTTACATTACTTATCTTACAATTAGAAGGAAAAGTTGATTTTAACACACAATGAAAAACAAAAATTTACTTAATTCTAAGAAATCTAATTGCTGACTAGACTGAAAACAATGTCTGATAAAATTCCAAATCCTAATCTAAAAAGTTGGTATTTATAAGAATTATGTATAATCTTACTATTTGCACTAGTAAAGTATAAATGTTTAGTCTGTTTGAGTTGTTAGCATGCCAGCAATATCACCATTGGGTTTCAAGTCTCAACACTTACATATAGAGACAACAAATGAACCAATATTTGTCTGGTTAAATCCAAATGCTTCTCATTTATTTCAATTTAAAGAATTTCAACCAGATAAATCAATTAAAATTGCATCTGACTCAACTCATACCTCGGAAGGCTATGAAGGAAAAGAAGGATATTAATTTATTTTATAATTAATTAATTTAACAATTTTAACATGTTTTTCAGAATGCCCTCAACTGCTGGATTGCTGCCTTGTTATACTTTGTCACACTTGTTGTATCTGGCCACCAGTTTTGGATGAATAATCGCTCATCTGTAAGCATGTAAAGTGCTGCTGTATATCTGTATAGTTCCATTCCATTTCTGTTATTTGGTCAGAAAAGTAGACTATCTACCAAAAACAATGTTATCTTATGTATGTGCGAACTACTTTTCTGTCTGAATCTATTTATTGTATATTGCTTATTTGAACAATAATAATTTAAATAAATAATAAAAAAAATGTTTAGTAAGTTTAATTTAGATATAAAGACAGGTCAGAACTTAAATTATTTTTACCAGTAGGTATTGCTATCTTAAAAATAATTGTCAGGTACACAAAAATGATACTATGAGGTTAGAATGCAATTATAAAAATATCATGTCTCAAGTTCTGTTAAAAGTATTATATTTGTGAATGATTGCTATATGTTGTTGTACATAAAATAAATAATTGTAGAAACTATGTAAAATCATGCTGATTTTCTGGAAATAAAGGTATTAATGTTATTTCTTGTTTTCATTAATGATGTTTAAGTTACTGTTTTGAGGAGTATTTAAATAGTTTACGTAAAATTTGATATTTATATATATTTACGTAATTTTTTTTTGTTTATTGCTTAACATTTTACTTCTTCATATCATCATGATTAACATGGGGAAGGAAAACAACACTCAATAACAAAATATCAAATATAACACAAACTAGTTTGAGCCATCAATTAATTGTGCTATATATGACAAAAAATATAAGTTCTTAATATTCCTATCCTTAAAATGTTTTGTAATTTAAGGATAATTTTCATATGTTGTTTAATTTATGTAACTGTGTTTAAATGGGATAAACAAAATAATTGTTTGTACTCTTCAGTTTTAAAAAGTATAAACAATATCGGCACAGAAAAAAGGTGAATCCTTTTTATCTTTTATATGAGATGGTACGTTTGGAATCTATAACTAACTACATGCTAAAAACAAATGTTTGTTTGAAATAGAACTAGCTGCCTAAATCGTATTCATATAAATGATGACAAAAAAAAAAGATTTGTTTGTAAATAGCAAATCGTTATTCTTTTACAAACTCAAACTCAAACACTTACTTATTTAGACTTCTTAAAGAAGCGCTTTTGAATCGACATAGCACCTTTTTAACAGTTGTCACCGGTTCGGAAAGCAGTTTTTACAGAGAAGAACATTATAGGCACAGTATATAAAATGCTTTTTAGATTCTCCTATATATATTGCTTTACATTCCTATATTTTTTTATATTTTTTTTTAACTTCGTTGAGTTTCTAATCAAAGAAGAAAACGAGATTTCAGATGGTGTCATTCTTGTCATTTACACATTTCGAAACGGTGTAATACGACTAGACGCGAATGAAATATTAGGTTAATTAGTTCGAAATGGGGATGCTTTTTGGCTGCGGTCTCTGTTGTATGCTCTTAAGCATTTGGGCTGTTGTACAACTGGTAATTGTATAATATTTATTTCATTATGTATGAAACAATAATAATAGGTAAGCTATAGGCACTAGAGGCTTGTAAATATATTTTTTTAGCAATTTAGTCTGAAAGAATGAAGCAGTAAGTACAAGGTACGAATATTTATAAATAGCTAAAGCCTGCTGATTAGAACGTAAATTATAGTCATACCATAGTCCGTAATTTGAAAATGCCACCCGCCATCATAATCAAATGACTAAAAGTAAAACATATAACCAAACAATATGTACTAAAATGAAATGAAATGAAGTGAATTCTTCATTGCTGATAAGAACAAACGAGCAAGCAAAAGGTTACATTAAACGTAAGCAAAAGGCGGCCTACGATACTCCCACAAAAGATCAGCGTGAAAAAGTAATTATCATGCGAATGCTACTGTATTTCTCGTGATGCGAATGCTACTGTATTTCTCGTAGGGAAACCCGGTAACCTGTTTCCTTTTCCTCACCTTTTCCAGTCTATTCGTTCATTCCCGTCTTTAGGATTGATGTAATCCTTTTCCAATATCTTAAGGGCCCTCTCTTCCTCAATAGCGGGCACAAGTATTTATAGGCGGCAAGTATTTATATCGCTTATCATCACGGGATCCAGCCTGGTTGTCCGCTTTAGCATAATAAAGGATAGGTACTTACTAGTGTAGAATAGCAATATTTCATTTTCGTAAGTCATGTCAGAATTGATTGCAGATCGTGATGGGTGTTCTTTTTAAAATGGAAGTAGTCGCTTTTATTGAGGAAGCAGAACCGGAACATCATGGTTACGAAGATTTTGAAGACTTTATGAAACAAACGGAAGAAAACTATAGTCTGGTAATGGGCAATTGTTAACCGGTGCTTGTGAAAGTGTTTATATTTTTTAAATTTTTCTGTATTGTGTAAATGTTTCGCTCAAAGACAAAAAACGCTCATTGAGCGAGAAATTGCTCATAACGCCATACATACATGTAGCGAAATCAGTTTTATGGCTAATGAGGATGACTTACGACGCGTCGTGACATTCGTAGAAAGACCTCTCAACAAAATTCGTGTCGTGGTTGAGATGGTATTCGACTATGATGCTTTGTGCAATGAAAGGAGAAGAAGAAAGAAGCCATGACGCGTTCTGAACATAATTTCGTTTATGATAACCCTTAATGACAGAATTTTTTGTCTCGAAATAATTTAAAGGTGGTACATATTTCTGAAATAAATATTTTTCAGCATTTGTTGTTTTCCAGATTGCAGTCAACTGCTGGATTGGAGCAGCTATATATTTAGTAATGATTGGAGTCTCTTACATGTGTATTAAAAAAGCTCAAGCGAGCGACAAAGAGGAAGCAGACCGTTTAGCTGATGATGAAACATTTTGTAAAGACAAGATAAAAAAGATATAATTATTTTTCTATGAAATTTGTTAAGCGCGTTTTATGAAGTCGTGCATAAGAATGTAATTTGTGAAATAGGTGTAATGGTTTGCTTATGGTTTAGAAATAAAAGAAGTATTGTTAAATATAGATGTCATATGTAGTATGTATACTGTTCTATTTAATTTAAGATATTTTTGTGTTTCCTAATATTAGAATTGTTTTCATATATAACAAACAAAAACAAGACAAGTTAAATAAACCGTTAGTTTGTCGGTATTAAGTTTCAACTAATTTAAGAGTTAACTATTAATTATTTACCCAAATATAACAACTCAAAAATGAAAAAGATAGATCTCCTAGTTTTGAAAACACCTGGAACCTGTAAAGTATTTTATTGTGATAGCACGGTAAATGTGAATAATACTACTATTAAGGAACGAAAAAGTAAAATATATTTATTGATTACAGTTTTTATAAAAGTCGATATTGCGGCCTAAAAAATGCTTCAGACTGATATAATCATTTAACTTCTTCTAATTTCCGGTCAAACGTTACTGTGCCAATATTAACGCTTTTAATTTCATCTTTGCTTGCGTGAGCGTTTTCCTAGAAAAATAATATATTCCTTGAAAAGAAAGCACTAAACAACTATTTTACATATTTTTCATACCGTTTTACGAAATTTTGAACAAAAAAGAAATTCTAAATAAATGTAACAAACCAAAAAAATTAATGTTAAAAAGTGTACCACCGTACTTTTCTTTACCTGATTGGTGTCTAACTCTTCGTCTTTGCTGGGTTGTGTCGGACAGAGCCAGGGATCGGCCAGTATTTGCGGTATTTTGGCTCGAATTTTTAACGGGGCCAATATTTTAGTGATTAATTTTCGACAATCTACAGAAACTTTCGGTTCGCGAGGGAATGATACTTTGTTTTGAACTTGCTGAAAACAAACAATAATAAATAATAAATTTAAATATAATACCTGTGCGGGTAAACCGTTCCTGTTACTACCTAGACTTTTTGAAATCCCTTTAATGCCATATTTACTGTTCATGATAATATTTACATATTTTTTTTACTCTTCAACGAAAAGGATATAAGAGACAATTGTTGTGCATAAAATGAGTAAGCGATTCGTACCTTCAACAGCTGCGTGTAATTCGTATCGTCAAATGGTAAGCGGCCGTACACGATTGCGTATAAAACAACACCCATGCTCCAAACATCAGAATCCTGGGGTCTATATGGAACCCCTTTGAGGATTTCGGGAGAGGCATAAGCGTAACTACCGCAAAACGTCTCACTTAGGGCAAATACTCCATTCTTGGGTTTCATATGACCTCTTGCAAACCCGAAATCGGATAGTTTAATGTTCAAACCATGATCCATTAGCAAGTTCTCGCATTTTATATCGCTGCAAGGGAAATAAACGTTTGTTATCCACTCGAAAAAATTGGGGCTCACTTCATGTCCTTCTAAAATTGTCCAATTAAATTATTTGTAGGTATCCGATAGCGCAACGGATGGAAGCTTGGATGTTGAAATAAAAGGGGACAGTAACTAACCCCAGAAATAAAAGGAATAGGTATAACGTATGTTTTTACAAATTGGCAACATGGAATTGAGATTTTAATCAATGTATACTGATATAAAATTGGTACAGAGAGAGATTGAGACCCATGAAATGTCATCACTGAAATCCCACTAGAACTGCAACTTTACGGGGAAAATCCACAGTGTCTGTTTTTCCTTGGACTACGTCAACATACCCGCAGAAAAGCTAGTTAAATTTATAGTATGTTTGCTAACAGCCATTGTAGAGAGGCGCAGTTGAAAAAACATAGGTTAAAATAGATAGACTGCTGCTGAAAAAACATGTTCGTTATCTTTATATATATAACCGTAATATTTTTGAGGATTTTTTGTCATGATAATATTGCAGCTAACCGATGGACAACGCCTCGTTCATGGCAATAGTCTACAGCTTCGACCAGTTGTTTGAACCAACGGCGCCCCCTTGCTTCATCAATGTGCTGGTCTTTTCGAATAATGTCTAGAAGACTTCCATTTTCAGCATATTCCATTACAATATACACTCTGTAAATGTTAGTTTAAAATAATTTAAATGTTTGAATCCGGTACGTTTTGCCACGAATAGGGCCAGTTCGTACCGGCGAAGGTACTACACCAAGCGAAAGCAAGAGCGGGAAACAGTAGTCTAGTGTTACTATGGTGGAAACGGAGACCTGTATCGTTTTTCTTAAGTTTTCTAGTTCAATTTTTCTGTCATCAATTCTTTCTAAACCCCTATACAATACATTATTTTTTTGGGAAGCTGTAGTTGATATCCAAACCTTTTAATGTAAAATGGAATGATTTATACGTAACCTAATATTATTGTTTTATTTGTAACCTAAAACTCAGCGTAAACAAGTATAGGTACAACAATAGTTTCACCAAAGAATATCTTCCGAACCATACAATCCTTGGGCTTAAAATTTATGAGGATAAAATAGGATTAAATAAGGACAATAGTAAACCTATGCGTAGTTTCGATTGCTTGTAGGAAACGTATCAAGTTTTCATGCTTCAGTCCTTTGACTACTTCAATTTCTCTTGGCAGGAACTTTTTCAAGTAATCACCCGGTGCTTGAAATTTACTTATTATTTTTATTGCAACTTGGCAGTTATGTCTGTCGCTGGTAGCCACCTAGAGCAGTATAACAATACTCGCTTAATTCGTTTACATTTTTTTAGATATTTGAAAGGGGATGAGACTAATTTGAAATATGGTCTTAGTCATAGTTTAGTACTAATCAGTTGAAAATAGACAATATTTGAATTGCGTACAGTTTTATAACTATCAAGAAAAAACACAGCTAGCAAAAACTACGCATAGCTATGATTACATAACAGTCTTACGTTAGGGCCACTTCCTACAAAATTGAAAGTTATGTTATTGTATTAGTTACATTGTTTGTAAATAAGTAATTGTATTTAAGTTTGCCTAGAATTCTTTATTTTATATAGGGAAAGTTGTAGTTGTAGTTTTTGCATAGTTTTTGTCACATAATTTTTCAGTTATTGGTGTGCCTTATAATTGGCGTATCTCATATGTAATTAGGATGATTATCTTATTAACAGCTGTAAGGGGCCTTTATGAATAAAATAATAATAAAAACAAAAATTAAGCGTAGTTGAAAAGCTGCAACACGATTTAATTGGACATCTAAATTCTTACCTTGACGGTGGCGTAAGACCCCGATCCAATAGTTCTGCCAAGTATATATCCATGAGTTTCTAGAACAGTCAATTTTCTTTCTGCTTTAGCCTCGACGCCGCTATGAACGGTAGCCGTGGGCTCCGTAGACATTTCGCCAAGGACATTGTCGTCAGCTCGTATATCTGGCCCTGGCATATCACAGAAATATTTGTATACTATTAATTTAATTTTATTCAGTTACATTATAATATATTTAGCCACATTTTAAATATTTTTCAAGTGAATTTTTCACTCATGCTGTCATTTTGTTAGTCGCGGACCGGGTGACAGAGAAATGTTATTTAAAATATGTCGGTGTTTGTTCAAAAAAGGCCAGTTGAGAGCAAAAATGATTATACTTTATTTATTGTTATGAATATATATTTTTTTTTGTGTAAAAGCCGTCGATCTATTTATGGTATTTTAAGTAAGTACTTATATAAAATTATGTTTCGGTAAGTACCAATCTTATCAGCAAGAGATTTTGCGATTTTAATAATGAATGGTACAAATAAATAAATAAAAATAATTTTGTTAATATCATTTTAATGGTAAGGGACAAATAATGGGTTATCCGGTTGTATAAACACCTATATATCCGAAGATGTTATATAAAATAAACTACTTTTTGATATATTACATAAATTTGTATGAAAGAAATAGTTAGAATTAATTATTTTGAATTAAACATAAAAGCGTGTATTAAACTCGTCAGAGGTCTTAGAATGAAGTACTTAGTAATTGTGAAGTCATTCTTCATAAACTGCAAAGCTTTTAATCTCTATTATGTGCTTGTTGTAGCATTATAGTAGATCATAGAGAGAATTAATTTTATATTTTAATCCACTTTCCTATGGCACAATATTTTTATTTCAATGTACCAAAAAGGTTACTTATTAGTCATAAGCGAGAAAACAGTTATGCATCATTGTACTACTTTAATTAAGAACGCATATGGTACGACCTGAATGGAATTTTCTAATTAATAATCGGTAGATTAATAATCGATAAAATAAAATTGAAAGCTTTGTATATCATCTCGAACGAGTTGAAAGAATGCAGTCGGGCAGCGAGCATCCACGAGGCATCACATCCAACAATTAAGAGTTATCTTGAGTTAGGTGTGCGATATATCGTAGACTTGATTACTTTTTCTACTCCAGGAACTAATAAAAGTTGACCAGCAAACCGAGAGCTTGCGAGTCTCGTTTTTAATTGAAACACCGGACTTCCTACATAGAGTGATCAATGGTAACGTCGTTTATTTCTTTTTACTAGACAATGTGAGTGTCGATTACTGTTTTTAAGTGCCCATACCCATTGCCTATTTGTATTTGAATGTAAAATGTCCAGACTGTCTGAATTCCAACTCGAACATCAATAATGGAGTTGAAAGCAAAAAGTTAGGTTTAAATAAGTTATCAATTGTAACTTCAAGTTGCAGAAAGTTCCTCATCCATTTATTGCACTGGAGATGAAATAAATTTCTCGATAAATTTATATTTCTTGTATTGTTGTAAAGGTTAAGCAAGCTCTATTCTTATTGTGGCTTTGTTTTATACACTAATGTTCGTGTTCGTGATACTTCATTGTATTTTTAAAATGTAATGTTCAATTATGACATGTAAGATACGTAAGTATGTATAAGTAATAAAATCTGACAGAATAATTTCATATAGTGCCCTTCTTAATTCCTAAAGTTACATATCTACGTAATTCGCTTTCATACTTTTAACCAATTTTAAAGTTTGAATAATATATTCTCTATCTTTGGACTATTACGAACGTGCTGGGAAAAAGACAAATTGCCAAACATTTGCACAGTGAGAATTTAATTTGTAAGTTATTCCATCTAGGTACGGGTCGTAAAGGTGTTGCAGAGGCGTCCACAACCGACACTCCTTCCATTGTGTCTCTAAACAGTTCTCTACAAGCGCTCCAGTCAGTTTTACGAGCATAAACCAGCAACGCTTTACCGTTTCAATTAAACTCTGAATAATATATCGTTTGCCATTCTATATTTATGAGTTTAATTCCGATTATTTGGAGGACGCTTGCATTTTTAACTTTTTTTATTTGCAGAAGTTGCGAAGCGTTATTTATTGCTTGACGGCAAATTTGTTTTCGAAAATTGTAATGTATGTTCGTCTGTGCGAAATATGTATTTTTAGCCTCTCTTATATATTGGAATGTCAATCAACGCTTCTTATATTAATAAAGCCATAATAAAGCTGTAGTAATTCTTCACATTTGTGAGGTTGTTTATTAACAAAAACAATAGTTACACAACAGTCTATTGAATTTTTAACAGGAATATACAATGACAAATTATTAAACAAAAGAAACCATCAATAATATGTTATACTTTAAGGTGATCATACTTTAATCATACTATCACACTTATATTATAAATGTGAAAGCTTATTTGCTTGGATGTTTGTCCGTCAATCACGCTGAAACTACTGAACGGATTTTGATGAAATATGGTATACAGACATGAGCTGATTTGGGCGACAGGATCCTATTTAGCCCGATTAAATGAAATAGAACTAGGTTCAATTACCAAAAACGAAATTGAGTCCCACAAAACAATGAAATTTTATGTTAATAATTCGACAAGCGTGGCTACTTTTTGTTTTGTGCTTCCTAAAAAGTCAAGTATGTACAGTATTACATTCCTGTTCAAACACGACAACAGGTAAGCAGACGAGGGATGCGTTTACTGCGGGTCCCTTTTTGTTATTTACAGAATTTTAATAGAAGCTTGCGTGTAACTGTGTGGCTTTTCGCATATAACGAGTCCATGTAAATACGTGCTGAATGTTTACTTAGGTTTAAATATACATTAAAAACGTATTCTATTCGCTTTATACTGGCTGACTATGGCTGGCATACCTAGTAGTCACAATTATTTTATTTTATATAAGGCATAATATACTAACATAGTTTTTAAGAATTAATTGTTACTAACAAAATGAGTCTGAGTTACTCGAAATTAAATCAAAATAAAATAAATAAAATATACTCACAGCTATGGAAGATATTACATAAATAGATAATGTGTGTTTGCTAAATATTTATTCCACATAAGTTAAATGTTAAGTCTAAAATCCTTTGTTCAACGCTTCGACACTTACATTACCCTATATCGTTTTTAACTATAGATTTAAAAAGGGAGACAAAGAAGTATAGTATATACTTATGTAATTCAAGTCATTCTTGCATCGTAGAGAGCCCTCCAATGTTGGCGTAGTACCAGTGAATTGCGCGTAGTAGAACGTAGCAACTATCTACGTGACTACAGAGATGTCAGGTTTATAAATCGCATCCTATCTTAAAGGCTTTTTACTTGTTATTTTAATTGTGTCTTTATAACACGTGTTGAGGATTATACTTAATTTTTTATCAATTAATATCTTCTTATATAGGATTTGATGATTTTTATAAGGTATTAATTACCCAACACTATTGAGTAAATGACTTATAAATTTTAAAATAGCTGCCTATTAAAAACCTACAAATTACATTACCAACATGCTAAAACCCATTTTACAATTCCTGTAATTTTAATTAGTTTTATAACATAATATAGAACTAAACGACGTTATCAGAATAAATTCGAACATTCAAACCACGTAATTAAACACAAACCTCAAATTAATATAACGTTATGGTTATGACCCGACCAAAGCTTGTACTATCTAACTAAAATATCAAGCTTGCAATGCATTTCTAAAATTGTTCACGTCGCACTGTAATTGCTATAATTAATTACCTTATTAATTAGGTACGTAGCATTTGTGGAAATATATGTAAACAAAGCGTTAAAATCGTTAATTGCCTACAAATGCAACTAATTTATTTATTTAAACAGACAAATGAAATGTACTTTAACACGCCTCATTACACTTTAATTAGAATCAAAGCAATAGAAAATAGAATTAATATTGTCCTTGTTTCATAGTTTATTGGTTATGATGTTAATTCTGAAGATCTGAGCAATAAATCTCAAATGTAAAAAAATGTGTTATATTTTATAATCTCGGCTTGACATTGCAGCATTATTTTATTTTATAGTACACAATTTGGTAATTTTAAATTCTCTGCAGGTAGTCTATATATTTGTCTAGGCTTGGTTAGGAATGAGCTCCTAGATTCCAAAGCTCCTGAACCATCCATTCTTTATGAAAAACATCAAGATTGTACTTGGTTCAGCTCCTCGGATCATGTTCACTTAATAAATAAAAACTAGATATAAAATATGATTAACGGACTGTTATTTCAGTGAATGATTGTTATTGCACTTGATTTATTTTAAACATTCACACACAGTAGTTGAGATTATATGAGATTTTTCTTAGAAGAACACATCAAAAAGGCACAGGTATCGGTGCGTACGATGCGATGTGTCACCATCTGTGACCATCGTCTATCGTCTACTTGAAATAGATGCCAATCCCATCCCACCTTATCTAATAGACAGCACTTAAAAACTAGAAGAAATTTTATTAAAAAAATCCAATTATTATTTAACTACATTAATATTTAAAAAAAAAAATCACTGAATTTATAAAATTCGTTCGAAGAATGTTGATGACTTTCATATATTAAACAGAGTTACATAACATCGGCGTTAATTTTTAAACGTACTGGTGACAAGGTCCATTCCTCCCAAAAGCATCGAGTTATGATGATTGTAGTGGTTTTTTATGACTGCTCCTTTATTATAGAAAGTGGCGTTGAAGCCTGTCGCTGTCGTGATCTGCCATTTTGTAGCGATGTCTACTTGAGTGACGTTTGAGGTCGCTTTTATTACTATTCGGGAACTGTTTAATACTTGTACATACGAGAGGATGTTTGATGTCGTATTCAAGATTTTACTTATACATACATTTATATAATAGATGGCAGCTAAGCTAGCTGGTGATTCGACTGACGGTAGGCGATCACTACGCCCATGAACATTTGCACTGTTAGAGCCTTTGCATATGCGAATCCTTTTAGAATTTTAAGGGGTGAAAGGATAAAGAAAGGATTGACGACGGGAGTAAAGAGATGTACAGGAATGAGGGAATTGTGAGAAATATGCTTTCTAGCTCCTCTAAACGTTAATTACTCATTATCATTGAAGCACTTCATGACTGTGGATATAATGTTAATATTAGCCAAATTTCCAAAAACTGAACCCAGGAGGCAAATCCATGTACCCTATAAGTAAAAGCAATTAGTTAAAATTTATCTGACCCATGTCCCCGTGTAACTAATACAAAGTTTAGTCCCATGTTAATTTACGATACACAATGTAACTGTTGTCTTAATGAAGATTCTATGCTATAATATAATAAACGTGTGTAGCTAAGATTAAAGCAATATCAGTAGAGTGCAGACTGCGAGTTATCCGAGGTTTGTTAAACATGGATTGTGGGACCCAATCGAATGTAAAAGGGTTGTTTGAACAGTACAATAATAGTCAGAGTTCAAGGGCAAGCAGGCGCCGATTTTAATATAAATATTATTGCAGTGCCTCGCTACACAGAATAACATTTGCATATTTATAAGAGCATGGGCCTTAGCAAACATGGAGAAATTGGCTTCAGAAGTCGGGTGTGTTTTTGACATAATGGCCTTTTGTCGATGTAAGCTGTTTCCCAGTCATTACTCAGCCAGTGTCTGCTACGTGCGAATTGCCTTATTGCGGAAAGTTATCTTTTGTAGACAATATGCTCCACACTCAGCGTAGTTCAGTAATTTTCAGCGTAAACAAAGTGCGCCATTAGCTTCATGCCTTTTAATAGCTATTGGCGTGGTGTGATGCATTAAGGTCGTCGTCTTTTTTACATTTTGTTGCAAGTAAGAGCTTTTAAAGGATCTGTACAAATATTTATTTACAACGGTATTCAATGTTGATAATGAAAACGTTAAAATAGCATCAGTAAAGTAGTTCGCATAATGTAATTTGAAGTGATATTAATTCTGTTATTTCATAAGTAGAGAGAAGTTAATAAAAGAAAATGGTAGAACTCTTTTCAAATATTATCTTTTAAAATTTTACCCTGTTAGTATAAACTATAATATAGACTATAATGTGTGCGGAACTAATTTTTGAAGCCCACCCAGTAGGGTGTGTAAAATTGGACGTTGTAATTTATTTTATGGCTTTAGGGATCCTTAGTTACATATTCTCCCAAGGGATGAATGATTGTATGAGCTGCGTCAGCTTTTGGTTTGTTGACATCATTGGCAATTTGTTATTCAGCAGTTCAGCGCTTTAATTTCATTGTTGTTTTGTTAATACGATCCAATATTTTGATTATGTGCTAAAATTTTATTTAAAATGAAGTGTTTTCAGGTTTACGTAATAATAAGCCATTGCTAATTTTTCATTGAATATATTTATATGGTTTGTTTTAGAAGGTTCAGTTTGTTATGTTCTTTTTAATGAAACTTGTAGATGAATAATATATTGCAATGTTACTTGTATAAATATTGATAAATTTAATTAATTGTTTATATTTAAAATGCCAAAAACTAATAAAAAATCTTTTAACTCCGGCTCTGCAATGGTCTCTTTTATGAAATTCTTGAAAGTACCCATACATATTACTTTATTAAGACTTATGTAACTTCAATGTGGTAAATAAATTCGTCTGAAGTTAGATACATTTTAATCGGTAAGGTAACAGTTGAAAGTCAAATTTTATCGATAAAATAAATTGCTACGAACGGGTTCACGTGTTGCTTTTAATTAAAATTGCGAGGATGTTATTTAACCTGCTTGCCAAGGTATCAGGTCACATTGGATGGTGGGAGAGGTTTTTGTTCACGCATTCATTTACCTTCTTAATCGGTAAATTAATAGGATTTAGGGAGCTATTCATTGAATAAAGTTGGAGCTTCAAAGCTGGGAAAATTGAGAATTTGTATTTCCAAACAAAAATGTTGTTGGAATGCTGTGGAATGCAATATTGTGAATGAAAAAAACAATGTTATTTTTTGATAAAATTATATTATAGTTACACTCAAAGATTGTTACGTAACATTTATTGATCGAAAAAAGCTCACAACGCGTTCTGGTAACAGTCAAATATCCATATCGCAAAGTTCGCTGTATGGATAGCCATATGTGAATGAGAACATTCATTTGTGTCAATCACAATGAGCGAAATTTGTGTTGTGGCTTGCAATCCGACCTCAATACGTTGTAGCAATGAAGAAAAGAAATGACGCGATTTTGGTAAACATTCAGAGAGTAAACAAATCATTGTATTCCTACATAGTTTGTTCTCTAAAGTCGACACTGGCACTCGCCACATGGCATTACTGTTGTTTTTATGCAACTAATATGCATGACCCATAAAACCTTCCAAAGAAGATACTCGTAGTTAACTCGCAACTATAGTTTATAGTATATAGGACCTTTAACTAAGTTATCCTATTAAATATCCACATAATGTTCGATTAAACGGGAAAGTTTGTAAAAATGTATGAACGTTATCCATACATACATCCGTATTTCATGTATTTGCATCCGTATGTTACTCTTTTACTCGGAAACCACCGAATGGAAGATCCGTTCAGTGGTTGATAATTATAGATATATTGAAGTGGGCTATGGCTATCTATGCTTAAAAACTGATTTTAGTTTTTTTATTATCCTTATATCTGAGCAACGCCTACGGTCTAACCAAAAAATAATTATTTCATAGAAATCGATTTAGAGATACGATAAATGCTGCCACGTCTTATACATAAAGGGGAATCACGAATTCTTATTCCATGAAAATGATTCTCAAAATTTATAAATACTTGACTTCAATAAAAATATATTGGTGCGTGTTCACAAAACAGCACAGCGTAGGCTTCGTAATACGATATTCAATTTTCAGCTCCATTGAATTATAATTGAAGCATGTTAATGAAGGTTTATTATTTTCCGTCTTTTGCGATGCTATTTACTATTTAATGGCCCGGTTATATTCTATTAAGATATAATAAAAGCGTTTATTGTGCGCTTGTAATTACTAATTCATTATCATTCATGTTTTAATAGCTGTTATTAATTCAGCAAATCATCTATAGAACTACTAGCTGACCCAGCATACGCTGTTCTTATCTTTTTTTCGTTCTTATCTTATCTTATCATTTAGGAGTATGAAAAATAGATGTTGGTCAATTCTGAGACCTACTCGAGATGCACTCAAAATAAATAGATCAGACTCAAAATAATAAGAATCGGTTCAGCCGTTTCGGAGGGTATGGTAACTCACATTGTGAAACGAGAATTTTGTACAAATAGATTATACAGATCTGACTCCGACAGAGTTTTTGGAACAATTAGCAACATTTTCCAGACAATATTATATAACTTATACTCAAATAGACTGTGCTTTTAACTCGTGAAAGAGTTTCTTGAATACTTTTTATAAGTGTGAGTTTCGTAAGATCCGTTAACCGTTTTAGTGTGAGTGTAACACACAAATTTTCGCATTATTCTTCTCTTTATTTTTAATTTATTATAAACAAGTAGAGTATGACCATAAAAAGGTATTGAAATTAAATGAAATGAAATATTCAAGGAAAATGAAGTGCTAATGGAATTAGATAAGCATTTAGTGGGTAACGAGGAAAACAAAAAACCGAATAAATGAGCAAAAATTTTCCGTTAATTAGGTTAAGTAGTTTGTTCCTGTTCGCCACGGAATTAATTCTGCAGGCATTCTGTAACTGGATGCGATATCGCTGGAGCCCTCTTAACGGCGCGAAATTAACGACATCCTCTCTTAATAACCCCTTCTGTTCTATTTTAGGAGCTACCAACCTCCGTGTAACCGTATTACCAACCTTGCACAGTAATTTTCTTGATTTTACAGCTGAATCTCATAGCCTGTGCCAGGATTAATCTGGGAACGCGACACGTAATTTAGTTCAAATTATAAGCATCTATATTGGTGGAGGTTTCGATTTAATGCTAAACCACTACAAGCAGTGCATAAGTTTTATGAAAATTTGATTTAACACCTTACACTCAGTAATTAATATTTTGTATACATAAACACAAAGTAAAATCAACAATAAATTGAAGAACGTTTTACACCCAACTATCTTTAAAGTTGCCAGCAACAACTCAAAATAATTATAAAAGTTATTATTATTTGTTACAAAATATAGTGCTCGAAAAAAATCATGAGTGTATCAAATGCATGTTAGTATTTTTTTAATGATAATAAAAACTATATTACATATCGAAATTACATACAATTAAATTAAATTAGAGTATACGTTTCGTAAGTTTTAAAACTTATTACAATATATACAAAGTTCGTTTAATTTTTGAATTCAGGAACGCTTTCGTGTAACGAAAGTTTTTCTATAATCTTAATTTGGCATAATTTGTAAGAACACGACGAAGTTTGAGTTTCATATGCAGTTTCATGACTTTTTTTACTTAAAAGCTTTCCGAGTCAGGTAGAGAGGGTCTTAAGGAAAAAAATGTAAATTTAATTAACAAAGTTATCCGGCTAAAACACAAGTTTCGGAAGAAAAACGAGCGAACTGACACGTTAATTTGATTCTCTCGAATTACAACTGGTTGAGAGCGTGAAGCCGATCGTGCTTTGAATGTCAAGGGAATTCAGCCTTCGTTTAGGCTTATGTGAGTTTTAATATATGTTATTTCTTATAAAGGTCAATTGTAATACTTATTTAAAAAAATGTACTGAAAAATTAAGACTTTGATTTATTGTTAATCCATGCACCCGTATCATCAACGATAAAGAATTATATTAGCGGTCCACTCTGGCTTCGCCTGTGGTAAATATTCGTTTTATTTTACTCATTATTATTATTATCTCTAAGTTTCCTTATATGTACAATGTTGTTGAAGAGTTAAATAAATAAATAAATAAATAAATATCTAGATGTAACATATACCACTAAGCGATCCAAAAAATTTTTTCGGGCTTGGATTGTATGTGATACGGTAAAGCTTTCAAAAAAATAAACATTTTTTCAGCTTTATATTATTAGTATTGATTTATCGCTTTTACCTAGATTCATCCCTATTATTCGCTATTGTTAAACTGATAAGGTGATAATATATTACAGCTCAAACAATATTCATTAAAAAAAAGCTCTACAACAGTATGCAGCTGCTATTGTTTTACATTTAATAGTGAAAGGCTTTGTATAATCAATCTGTGAAGCAAATACAGACGTCATAAAATTGTAACAGATTATATAATTACTGTTTTGTCATTAATATAAAAATAACATTTTAATATATTGTATGAATAGAGATAGATCCCCTTCTTCGAGTCTTATATCCGAAGTAGAACACAAAAGGCACAGTGTGCGTCATACACTAACTTAATCACGTCTAATAATTTCTGCGCCAGTGGTTAAATACAGCGGTATTAACCATTTCATGCGTGATGCATCGTATTTGAAACTTTGCTCGTAGATACGTCATTTGGCAAACTAGGGTTGGCTTACGGACTATGTTAATAAATCTATTACCTCGAGTTTACTGAATTTTTGTACTAACGCTTATATAAAATGAAGTAATTATATTATTTAAGTTCATCAATTCAATTAATATTGATGGTATTGTCACTGACAGTTAATTTTTCTTTTCGGGTTTCATCCTCAAAGGGTTAATGCTTTACCCTAACGTACGACATTGCTAAGACTTCGCTGTCCGTCGTAACCAGGCTGTCTCATGAACCGTGATAGACACTAAACATTTTCAGAGATGATTTATTCCAATTGCCATTATAATGATAAACAATAAAAAAAAACGAGGATAAGCAAGGGTTGGCACGGTTATACATTGGACGAGCAAACAATTTTTCTTGCTGTTAAGACACATTATTATCTCAACCCATAAGTATCCACAACAGTTGAGATTAAGTTTCCAATCAAATGCAGAGTATGTATTAACTACAATATTATAGATCCCAAATATCTATGGTTTAGGGTTTATGGTATTGAGTCATGCTGTTAAGTTCCTCACTAACACTCACGTCTGAAGAGTTAGTTTATTGTTTCTGTGTTTGTCAGTCTTATTTGAACGCGCTAATCTCAGAAACTAATGGTAACGTTGACAAATGAAACAGTGGTGAATATACCATGTATGGAGGAAGTATAGACTATATTACAACATATACGACGTGATTGAAACCGCGGGGCACAGCCAGTACTAGATATTTTGCAGCATTGATCTTCTTCATCACTACAATAGAGTTTGCATTTGTGTTTGTTTGCACCATCGACTAGTTGCGGTTATAACATTAACAATATATTCGAAATTTTAGTAAGGCGATATGTTATTTATATTGTTTGCCATGATTAATACCCACAACAACTAAGCAAGACCAGTCCATCACAACTGTAGTCGCTTCATCGCTATACGAGCATGTATATTATATATGAGCATCGATTTCAACTAAGTTATTCAAGTTATGTAGCATTTAATCTGTGATGTAGCGCTTACTAGGATAATTTCATGTCTGTGATAACTTCCAGTACCTATATACCGATAACTTCAAAGAAGCAGTTTAATTTGCACTTCAATTTATGCAAGTAGGTTACGATATCTGCAAGAAAGAAAAATATTATTTGTAAGGTTTATTTGAAATTATTAAAAGAGTTATGTCACAGTTCTTTGTTTTCTATTTTTATTTTTGTATCTTAATGATTTTATTTACAACAATTTAACGTCAGTTTGATTGATATCTGTATCTTGGTGGGCTTAGACTTATTTATAAATAAGTATCTATACTACCGCTCGTGCTTCAACGGTTATTTAAAAAGCCATCCGTACTAATATTATAAATGCGAAAGTGTTTTTGTATGTCTTTCTTCCTTCCTTTGCGTCGCAAGTGAGTCATTTTATGATATGATTTTTGTTTTGGGGACAGTGGAGAGGTGTTTTTACCGGTAAAACATCACATTTCTACGGGAATAACTTTGACTAAAGGGACAAAGCCACGGGCGTAAAGATAGTTAATAATATTAATTTTCTTACTTTAAAGTATTGAACAATAACAACAAAGTGTTAATGAGTATAATGTAGGTAATAACATGTTTATTAGCTATTATTTCTTAATATCGGTATGAACTGATAATGGTTGTTCACATAATACACAATAAATAAACCAATAACAACCACTTATAGCTAAGT